>NC_053028.1:291284558-291325597 GCF_003073215.2 Triticum urartu
TGCTGCTATTGGATATACTCTTGATGATCTTAAGGGCATTAGTCCCACTCTGTGTCAACACAAAATAAATTTGGAGGAAGATGCCAAACTAGTTCGTGATCATCAACGACGGCTGAATCCTAAGACGAAGGAAGTGGTAAGAAAGGAAATCTAAAGCTTCTTGGGGCAGGTATAATTTATCCCATTGCTAATAGTCAGTGGGTAAGTCATGTCCATTGTGTCCCTAAGAAGGGAGGTATTACTGTCGTTCCTAATGATAAAGATGAGTTGATCCCGCAAAGAATTATTACAGGTTATAGGATGGTAATTGATTTCCGCAAATTAAATAAATCTACTAAAAAGATCATTACCCCTTACCTTTTATCGATCAAATGCTAGAAAGATTATCCAAACATACACATTTTTGCTTTCTAGATGGTTATTCTGGTTTCTCTCAAATACCTGTGGCAGCCAATGATCAATCAATGACTACTTTTACTTGCCCTTTTGGTACTTTTGCTTATAGACATATGCCTTTTGGTTTATGTAATGCACCAGCTACCTTTCAAAGATGCATGATGGCCATATTCTCTGACTTTTGTGAAAAGATTTGTGAGGTTTTCATGGACGATTTTTCCGTCTATGGATCCTCTTTTGATGATTGTTTAAGCAACCTTGACCGAGTTTTTCTAAGATGTGAAGAAACTAATCTTGTCTTGAATTGGGAAAAGTGCCACTTTATGGTTAATGAAGGTATTGTCTTGGGGCATAAAGTTTCTGAAAGAGGTATTGAGGTTGATAAAGCCAAGGTTGATGCTATTGAAAAGATGCCGTGTCCCAAGGAAATCAAAGGTATAAGAAGTTTCCTTGGACATGTCGGTTTATATAGGAGGTTCATTAAGGACTTCTCAAAAATTTCTCGGCCTCTGACTAATTTATTACAAAAAGATATACCATTTGTCTTTGATGATGATTGTGTAGAAGCATTTGAAATACTTAAGAAAGCATTGATCTCTGCACCGATTGTTCAGCCACCTGATTGGAATCTACCCTTTGAAATTATGTGTGATGCTAGTGATTATGCTGTAGGTGCTGTTCTAGGGCAAAGTGTTGATAAGAAATTAAATATTATTCAATATGCTAGTAAAACTCTAGACAATGCTCAAAGAAATTATGCTACTACTGAAAAGGAATTCATAGCAGTTGTATTTGCTTGTGATATGTTTAGACCATATATTGTTGATTCTAAAGTAACTATTCACACGGATCATGCTGCTATTAAATATCTTAAGGAAAAGAAATATGCTAAGCCTAGACTTATTAGATGGGTTCTCTTGCTACAAGAATTTGATTTGCATATTATTGATAGAAAGGGAGCTGAGAACCCCGTTGCAGACAACTTGTCTAGGTTAGAAAATGTTCTTGATGACCCACTACCTATTGATGATAGTTTTCCTGATGAACAATTAAATGTCATAAATGCTTCTCACACTGCTCCATGGTATGCTGATTATGCTAACTAGTCATCAACCTGTGCAACTGCACGGGCTAGAATTTGAGAACTTTTGACTGATATGTAGCAATTTATAAATAGTATGATAATTAGAAATCTTAAGTGAATTTAATTTCATTTTCAAAAGGTTAGCTTTTAATTTTTCCTTCCACATAAAATACAATATAGTTAGACAACAAATTTAAACAATGCATATATGAGTTGAGCTGCTACAAACTTAGAAACTTTATAGCAGTTTTCTTATTATATATAGTAGGGTAGTATACTTTAGGAATTTGATACCATTTTTCTTGCATGATATTGTTTTTGTTGCAACATGTAGATGAGATTCGTCAAATCTATATAATACAAACTTGAGAAACTTCAATGTTTACATTTAGTAACATTTGTGCATACCCACTTAAGCAACCAATGCTTAATTACTGGTGTCCAACCAAATCTCCCTTCTAGTATAGCGGAACAATTGCCTGATATCAAGAGTAGAGACTGTGCATTTTAGAAAGTTACAATGAAATATTTTATGGAAGTAATTGTTAATTTAATAATTAATATGCATATAAAGTCATATACCTGTTCAAAGTGATTGCTTCCATAACATTGATGCCACCACAAGTCGCTGCTAAACTTAAATTTGCATTTACATGCATATGTTACATTTTTTACATTTTAAAATATCTCATGACTGTCACACTAATGACATCTGTGTGTTGTTTATGTAACAATTGCTTATGCATCTGTACTGTTATAACCCAAAAGATTCGCTTATGTGTCGTTGTGTCCCTAATACATCCCAAATGTATCTACTTTTCCAAATACTTTTGCTTTTGTTTTGGACTCTAATTTGCAAGATTTAAATGAAACTAACCTGGACTGACGTTGTTTTCAACAAAACTACCATGGTGTTATTTTTGTGCAGAAATAAAAGTTCTTGGATTTGGTTGACATTTTAGGGAGATTATTTCCACAATATGTAAAAATTTCGTGGCCCCCCTCCAGTAGTTCTCTTCACTAAAATTTTGTGGCTCCTGGGTGGCTCGTACCCAGGAGCCACGAGCTCAGGGGGAGTGCCTACCCCCCCAGGGCGCGCCCTATGAGCTCTTGGGTCCCACATGCCTCCGTTAGCCCTAACTCCAACTCCATAAGTACTGTCTCATGGAGAGAAAAATCAAAGAGAAGGAACCATCGCGTTTTACGGTACGGAGCCGCCGCCACCTCATGCTTTCATCGGGAGGGCTGATCTGGAGTCGTTCTGGGCTTCGGAGAGGAGGATTCATTGTCGTCCTCATCATCAATGCTTCTTCATCAACAATTCAATGATGCTCACCATCGGGAGTGAGTAATTCCTTGGTAGGCTTGCTGGACGGTGATGGAGTTGAATGAGATTTGTCATGTAGTCAATTCAATTTGTTAGGACTTGATCCTTAGTATCCACTATGTTCTGAGGTTGATATTGCTATGAATTTTCTATGCTTAATGCTGTTGGGAATCATTGCATGGAAAACAAAATTTTTCTACGCACACGCAATGATCTATCCATGGAGATGCATAGCAACAAGGGGGGAGTTGTTGAGGAACGTAGCATGCAATTTTAAAAAATTTCCTACGATTACGCAAGATCTATCTAGCAGATGCATAGCAAGGAGAGGGGGAGAGTGTGTCCACGTACCCTCATAGACCGAAAGCGGAAGCATTAGGTTAACGCGGTTGATGTAGTCGAACGTCTTCGCGATCCAACCGATCAAGTACCGAACGTACGGCACCTCCGAGTTCAGCACACGTTCAGCTCGATGACGTCCCTCAAACTCTTGACCCAGCAGAGGGTCGAGGGAGAGTTTCGTCAGCATGACGGCATGGTGACGGTGACGGTGATGTGATCCACGCAGGGATTCGCCTAAGCACTACGTGAATATGACCGGATGAGTAAAGTGTGGAGAGAGACGCCGCACGCAGCTTGGAACAATTGGTGTGTCTCCAAGGGGTGCTCTTCCCACGTATATAAAGGAGGAGGGATGGAGGCCAGCCACCAGGGGCACGCCAAGGAGAGGGGAGTCCTAATAGGACTCCAAGTCCTAGTAGGATTCGCCCCCCTCTTTTCCTTCTCATGGAGGGGGAAAGGGGGAAGGGAGAGGGAAGAGGAGAAGGAAAGGGGGGGCACGCCCCCTCCCCTAGTCCAATTCGGACTCCCTATGGGAAGGGGGCACGATCACCCCTTGTGGGCTGCCTCCCCTCTTCCCTATGGCCCATGTAGGCCCAATATTTCCGCGGGGGGGGGGGGGGGGGGGGGGGGTTCTGGTAACATCCTGGTACTCCGAAAAATACCCGAACCATTCCGGTGTCCGAATACTATCGCCCAATATATCAATCTTTACCTCTCGACCATTTTGAGACTCCTCGTAATGTTCGTGATCTCATCAGGGACTCCGAACAAACTTCGGTCACCAAAACACATAACTGATAATACAAATTGTCATCGAATGTTAAGCGTGCGGACCCTACAGGTTCGAGAACTATGTAGACATGACCGAGACACATCTCCGATCAATAACCAACAACGGAACCTGGATGCTCATATTGGTTCCTACATATTCTACGAAGATCTTTATCGGTCAAACGCAATGACAACATACATTATTCCCTTTGTCATTAGTATGTTACTTGCCCAGGATTCGATCATCGGTATCCTCATACCTAATTCAATATCATTACCCACAAGTCTCTTTGCTCGTTCCATAATGCATCATCCCGCAACTAACTCATTAGTCACATTGCTTGCAAGGCTTATAGTGATGTGCATTACTAAGAGGGCCCAGAGATACCTCTCCGATATTCGGAGTGACAAATCCTAATCTCGATCTATGCCAACCCAACAAACACCTTCGGAGACACCTGTAGAGCATCTTTATAATCACCCATTTACAACATTGTGACACTTGATAGCACACAAAGTGTTCCTCCGGTATTCGGGAGTTGCATAATCTCATAGTCAGATGAATATATATGTATAAGTCATGAAGAAAGCAATAGCAATAAAACTTAATGATCATTATGCTAAGCTAACGGATGGGTCTTGTCCATCACATCATTCTCTAATGATGTGATCCCGTTCATCAAATGACAACACATGTCTATGGTTAGTGTTGGGGATATTACTACTGGGCGTAAACTGGCCTATCTGGGTCGGGTTAACTTTGTCAGTAGTTAAGTATGTTAAAGCCCAAGAAGACAGAGGAAGGCTCAAGGCCCATGGTCGGTTCAAGGCCTGTAGCCGTAAACCGGCGTTAGTTGTTAACTTGTATTGTAAGTTAGGAATAAATAGAGACCAAGCCGGATACATCTATGAGCCGGTATTGGGACTCCGTAAGCCGACGGGAGTCACCCGTGTATATAAGGGGATGACCCGGCGGCGGTTCAAGGGACAACAGACAACAACTCGAGACATAGGCGAAGCTTGTTTGCTCCCTAGTCATCGAAACCCCATCAATTCCATCACAACTAGACGTAGGCTTTTACCTTCCTTGAAGGGGCCGAACTAGTATAAACTCTCTTGCGTCCCTGTGTCCGCTTTAACCCCTTCAAGCTAACCCGCCGCGATGGCTCCACGACTAAGTCCTTTCTCTAGGACATCTGCCATGACAAAGCCACGACAGTTGGCGCCCACCGTGGGGCTATCGCACGATGGTTTCCGGTTCTTGGAGGGCCGCTTTGAAGGACTCGAGGGCTACGCTGTAGGCCGGATTACTAAGAGTCGTCGCGGGAAGCTCTACATCGATGACGCAGGCTGGGGCCCCGAGGCCGGCTCAATTGAGTACGGGTACCGGGTCACCTTTGGTAGCATTCATGTTTTCATTGGCAAGATCGATGAACCGGGCCCTGAGCCGGACATCTGCACCAACCTCGTCGAGATGGCTCAGCGTGCGCGATCCGCCCGGGTTAAACCGGCCATGAAGCGTGCCTTCGTGGGAGTTATCCATAGAGGAAGTTATGAGGATGGATCGGAATCTCGCGGCGATGCCGTCGTTTGTTCTGATGACGAGTCATCGACCGAAGAAACCAAATCTCTTTATCAGCTACAAGACGGCCGAATTGGGGGCTGTTCCGATGGCGACAGTATTCCGGACCCCTCTGATCTGCCCAACCGGGTTGGAATATTCATGACTGGCACACAACCAGCGCTTCATTCTTCGACCGCTGCGGCAAGGACCTCCGGTTCAGCAACGACAACGGCTGCTGGGGCAGGAGGCCCTGTGCGCCCGCCGGCTCAGGTTCTATCAGAACTATTTGATGCGTTGGCTGTGCTTATGGCGGAGGTTAATCCGCCGGATCAGGACGTTCACAATGCGGAGATTGCACAGGTAAAGGAACAGATCACCCAGGCCAAGGCGGATCTGGCGGCTGAGGACACCAGGATGGCCGCAGAGCGGGCCGCTTTAGATGCACAGGCCTACAGGCTTATGTTGGACCAGAGCGCGTCGCATGAAGTCATGAGGAGGAAGCACCGATCCCGCTTACCTCCGGTTTTTGAGGCCAGAGACCTTTTCAACACTCCAGGACCAAGAGCCGGCAATCCGCTGGAGGGAAACCGGGCAGAAGCCCCTGGGACCGGTGCACCGGTTATGCCTCGTCAGATGGACCCGCCTCGTCAAAATGCCGTTATACCTCAGGATGCTTTAATACCTCCGGGTCACTATTCCAACCCAATGGACAATCTTGTTGCCGCTGTTGCACGGCTGGAGGCCATTCCAATTGAAGGTGACTCGCCGCAGGCAGTAGAGACGCGACGGGTCAAGGAACTTCTGAGGACAGCTTTGGCCCAACAGGAAGCGTACTCGTACAGCCGCGACTGGATCCACTCGACCCCCCGTCCAAGCCGGAGCTATAGCAGACATATGGATGAACCAGCAGTATCGAGTAATGAATGACGTGGAGCACCCCGTGGCAACAAC
This sequence comes from Triticum urartu, assembly GCF_003073215.2. Taxonomy (NCBI): domain Eukaryota; kingdom Viridiplantae; phylum Streptophyta; class Magnoliopsida; order Poales; family Poaceae; genus Triticum; species Triticum urartu. The sequence goes on from NC_053028.1 coordinate 291,290,994, forward strand.
CCGACGGGTGGTGCTGATGACACTCAGGAAGTGGTGAACCGGGCCCGAGCGCGCAGGGAGGCCGAGTTAGCCGCACAGCATCAGGCTCGGCAGCTCACACCGGTTCGTCCAACCACCTTGACCGAACCTGGTGTTATTTCTAGTTCTTTGGGGGTGCCTTGCCTTATCCCCGCTTTACGCAACATGCGCCTGCCCAAGGATTTCAAAGGCCCGCGCAAGGTACCAAATTACACGGCGGATCAACCTCCAGAGACATGGGTGGAGAGCTATGAGATGGCCATGGAGATGCTTGATGTGGATGACACGGCGTGTGCGAAATACTTCACCATGATGCTTGAAGGAACGGCCCGTACTTGGTTAAAAAGCTTGCCGGCTAATTCTATCAGTTCATGGGCCCAATTACGAGCCCGGTTTATCAGCAATTTCAAGGATACCTGTAAATAGCCTATGTTGATAGTGGATTTAGCTGCATGCGTCAAGGAGGAAGGAGAATCAACGACTCATTGGGTGCGCCGGGTTTCACAAGTGTTGCAGTCATCAGACCGCATCAACGCTGACACCGCAGTATTAACCCTAGAAGGCAACTGCCGGTTTGGGCCCCTGAAGCTGAAGTTGGGACGCATGAAGCGTCATTGCACTGACATGGGGACCCTCATGGCCGCTTTGGTGAAATATGCTGATTCTGATAGTACCAAGGATCCCGAATCTGATGATGACAAGATAGGGAAGGGAAAGAAGAACATCAGCTCCAAAGGTCAGCATCGTCATTGGGCAGGCAATGGTGGTGGAGGCAAGAGTAAAGCGGATGGTAACATGGACTTTGTGGCTAATACCAACGCACAGGACAATGGCCAGCCACGCAAGGGTAGACCGAAAAATCGTAATGGAGCGCCCAACCCTAACCCAAACCGCCTAAACTATCTGCTAAGCCAGCCCTGTCCAAGACATGGGACGAAGGAGGCGCCATCGAACCACCTTTGGAAGGATTGCTTTATTATGCAGGAGTTCAAGAATTCTAATAATTTCCGGTATGATCACGAATCTGGCGGTGGCTCAGGATCCGGGCCGGGTTACGGTGGAGGAAGTTCCGGTTCAGGATTCAATGGTAATCCGGGCGGACATAATGGTCAAAATAGTCAGAACAACCAGGGTGGTTACAACCAACAGCAGAAACAGTCAGGCTACCAGAGCAACCCAAAGCAGTTGAGTAGTGGGAAGTACCATGTCTTCACCACTAGCTTGGACAAGCGAGACCGGAAGGTTCAGAGGCGGGCGGGCAACTCTGTTGAACCGGCCATGCCCCGTTATCTACGTTGGTCTGAACAGCCAATCATATGGAGCAGAGAGGATCACCCACCCCAGGTCGATAATCCGGGTCAGTTGGCTCTGGTGGTGGCGCCTCAGGTGGGAGGTTATAAGTTCACCAAAGTTCTCATGGATGGAGGTAGCAGCATTAATATCTTGTACTATGAGACCTTCCGTCGTATGGGACTGACAGATAAAAATCTTAAACCGTCTAATACTGTGTTCCACAGTGTAGTACCTGGCAGATCAGCATATCCTGTTGGCAAGATAGCTCTAGAAGTGGCCTTTGGGGATGACCATGATTCCAGGTCGGAGACATTGACGTTTGAAGTGGTGAAAATCCAGAGTCCATATCACGCCCTGTTTGGGCGACCGGCTTACGCCAAGTTTATGGCACGGCCCTGTTATGTGTATTTGCAGCTCAAGATGCCGGGTCACAGGGGGACAATAACGGTTCACGGAAGCCGCAAAATCGCTTTGGAATGCGAGGAAGGAGATGCGGCTTATGCAGAGTCGGTTTGTGCCACCGAGGAGTTGAAGTACTATAAAGACAATGTTGATCCAACGGACATGACTCCGTTGAAGAAGCCAACTACGGAACATGATCCGGCCCTGAAGTTCAAATCGGCAGCAGAAACTAAGCTTGTTGACTTTGTACCTGGCGATTCGTCCAAGCAGTTCAGCATCAATGCCAACTTGGATCCGAAATAGGAAAGCGCGCTCATCGAGTTCATCCGTGAGAATCGGGACATTTTTGCATGGAAGCCCTCTGACATGCCAGGTGTACCGAGGCAACTCGCTGAGCACACACTTAATGTGGATACTAAATATAAACCGGTGAAACAGTTCCTCCGCCGGTTTAACAAAGAAAGACGCAAGGCGATTGGAGAAGAGGTAGGCAGGCTCTTAGCAGCTGGCTTTATTGTTGAAGTTTTTCACCCTGAGTGGCTTGCCAATCCGGTGCTGGTCCTCAAGAAAAACGGCACCTGGCGCATGTGTGTGGATTACACAGATCTTGATAAGGTTTGTCTAGCAGATCCTTTTGCCCTCCCCCGTATTGATCAAATTATTGATGCTACGGCGGGTTGTGAGGGTTTAAGTTTTTTGGATGCGTATTCTGGCTATCATCAGATCAAAATGGCAGTTAAGGACCAGGAGAAGACAACATTTATAACCCCCTTTGGAGCCTTCTGCTATGTGTCTATGCCCTTCGGGCTCAAGAGTGCCCAGGCAACTTACCAACGGTGTGTACAAAATTGTTTTCACAAGCAGATTGGCCGTAATGTACATGCTTACGTGGATGATATCGTGGTTAAGTCTAGGGAGAAGGAGACTCTGATTGATGATTTGAAGGAAACCTTTGATAACCTGAGAACATACAAGATGATGCTTAATCCGGACAAGTGTGTCTTTGGTGTACCGGCGGGCAAGCTATTGGGTTTTCTGGTGTCCAACAGGGGAATTGAGGCTAATTCGGAGAAGATCACGACTATCACCTCCCTGGCTAAACCGAAGTGTATCAACAATGTTCAACGCCTGGCAGGCCGGATTGCCGCACTAAGCCGGTTTATCAGTCGCCTTGGTGAGAAGGCAATCCCTTTGTATCAGATGTTGAAAAAGACGGATCAGTTTGTCTGGAGTTCTGTTGCTGATGAAGCATTTGAGGACTTAAAGCGGCAATTGGCCAATCCGCCTGTGCTCGCCGCTCCCATTGACAAGGAGCCGTTACTGCTATATGTTGCTGCTAATGCTCGGGCGGTCAGCGTGGCTATTGTGGTGGAGCGAAAGGAGGCAGGTAAGGAGCATTCGGTTCAACGTCCGTTCTATTATATCAGCGAGGTGCTCATTGAGTCCAAGCAAAGGTATCCGCATTGGCAGAAGCTGGTGTATGGAGTTTTTATGGCAAGTCGGCAGCTTAAACAATATTTCCAAGGGCACCCAATTACGGTGGTCAGTTCTGCTCCTTTGGGAGATATCATCCAGAACCGGGAAGCAACTGGCCGGATTGGAAAGTGGGCCATAGAGCTGGGGCCGTACAGTTTGAAGTATGTGCCTCGGACAGCGGTTAAGTCTCAAGAACTTGTTGATTTCATCAATGATTGGACGGAAATGCAAGCACCTGAAGAAAAGCCGGATCACACGTATTGGACCATCCATTTTGACGGATCCAGGCAGTTGGAAGGCTCGGGGGCTGGAGTCCTATTAACTTCCCCAGGAGGTGATAAGTTTTGTTATGTTCTCCGCTTAATGTTCCCTTGTACTAACAATGCAGCTGAGTATGAAGCCTTGCTCCATGGTCTCCGGATGGCTAAGGAGATGAATCTAAGTCGAGTTAAGTGCTTCGGTGACTCGGACCTTGTGGCTCAGCAAGTGTCTGGCACTTGGGACTCCAAGGACCCACTCATGGCAGCGTATCGTCGGGAGGTGGATATTGTTGCAGGTTATTTCAAAGGCTATCTGGTGGACCTCGTGGACTGGCGGAAAAATGAAGCGGCGGACACTTTAAGCCGGCTGGGCTCTCAACGCAAACCGGTCCCGCCCAATGTTTTTCTGGATGTGCTGCACAACCCGTCGGTCAAGATCCCTGGTGAAGAGGACTTGGCTATTCCTGATCCGGAGGCTCAATTGGTGGCGGCTCTTCATGTTATTCCGGATTGGACGCTTCCTTACCTGGCGTACAAGAACCGGGGCGAGTTGCTAGAGGATGAGATTCTGTCCTGGCAGATAATCCGGCGATCCAAGTCCATGGCTATCATCAACGGCGAGTTGCATCATTGCAGTGTATCAGAAGCTTTTCAACGCTGCGTGTCTCCCGAAGAAGGCCGTGAAATTTTGCATGAGATACACGAAGGGGATTGTGGTCACCACGTCGGTTCAAAGTCTCTGGTGGCTAAAGCGTTTCGCCATGGCTTCTATTGGTTAACTGCTCATGCTGATGCGGAGGATCTGGTCAGACGATGTGATGGTTGCCAAAGGTTTTCAAGACGTGCTCATGTACCGGCTCAAGAATTGAGAATGATTCCAATTACTTGGCCGTTTGCGACTTGGGGGCTGGATATGGTTGGGCCTTTCAAAAGGTCCAAAGATAAGAAGACCCACCTCCTGGTGGCGGTTGACAAGTTTACAAAGTGGGTGGAGGCAGAACCTGTTAGCAAGTGTGATGCGGCCACGACGGTTCAATTCATTAAAAAAGTGATTTTCTGGTTTGGCTTTCCACACAGTATCATCACAGATAATGGTACCAATTTGTCCAAAGGTGCTATGAAGGAGTTCTGCGAACGGGAGCACATTCGGCTTGACGTTTCATCAGTGGCACATCCACAGTCCAATGGTCAAGCAGAAAGAGCTAATCAAGAGATCTTGAGAGGCATCAAGCCCCGGCTCATGGTTCCTTTGCAGAGAACGCCGGGTTGTTGGGTAGAAGAATTACCATCTGTGTTATAGAGCATCAATACAACGCCCAACAGATCAACAGGATACACACCATTCTTCATGGTTTATGGAGCGGAGGCGGTTCTCCCCAGTGATATCCGTCATGATTCACCTCGTGTAACGGCTTATATTGAAGCGGACAACGAGACAACACGACAAGATGCTTTGGACCGGTTGGATGAAGAGCGTGATATCGCAGCCGCCCGATCGGCGATTTACCAGCAGGATCTTCGTCGTTATCACAGTCGCCGAGTCAGAACCAGAACCTTTCAGGAAGGAGATTTGGTGCTTCGGCTCATCCAAGATCAGACTGATATGCATAAGTTATCCCCACCTTGGGAGGGGCCTTTCGTGGTCAGCAAGAATCTGCACAACGGGTCATACTATCTGATCGATATTCGAGAACATAAGGACTCACGTACATCAGAGGAGGAGACCAACAGGCCGTGGAACATAGCTCATCTTCGGCCTTATTATACCTGAGCCATTGGTTCTACTTATGTACATATTATAACGATGTATATATTAACTATAATAAACCGGAACCTCAGCTAAAGCGGGGTATCTGTTCTTTTACATCATGTGTGGTTACACGGAGTTGTTCTAAAAGCGGCTTCCGGTTTACCCCTTGAGTTCACTTTGCTAAAAGCATCGTATTATATCACTTGGAGGATTGGTCGTGTCCGAACCAATACCATGCCTCTTGATAGGCGAGAGCCACCAGATCACTTGGGGACTTGGTCATGTCTGAACCAGTCATGCCTCTTGGTCGGCTTAAGGCCACAGAATCACTTGGGGGCTTGGTCGAACCCGAACCATGACCATGCCACTTGATCGGCATAAATGCCACGGTTTCATTTGGGGACCTGGCTAACTAGAACCATAGTTACACCTAACGGGAGCTTGGTCGTGTTCGGCCATGGTAACACCATCTGATCAGCTCAAATAAACCTTTTTTGCAACGTTTTGTCATTGCACTTGATTTACACTTTTCTATGAAGGTTTTTTTTGCTTTTTATTGCGTTTCTTAAACCGACAAAGTTTTTTAACAAATCAATTGACGGAACACAGTTCACGTCAATCTGAAGACTATTTACCCGGTTTGATCCTTGTTGTTAACATCCTCTTATGGAGTAACACGGTGTTTATTATAACCCGGCATGGTTTACATGGTAAACCAGCGTCATATATATACAGGAGCTGTTATCTCCTCCAACAGTGTGGGTTTGCAAAACTCCGCTTCAAGATTGGCCAAGCCAACTTCACGCTCAACGATGACAGGTATTATGTATCTCAAAAAATTTGATCATATACTTAAAATTTTGTTTTGGATGTTTTGATTTCATATATGCAGACATCATATTCCGCCTGACGGTACAACCGCGGTGGCACTTGACGAATTTTTCATTTCGGAAAGTGACTTGGAAAGTTCATTACCACAGGAAGAACAAATTATGCACGAAGGCATATCAACATCAAAGGTATCAGCTAGCCTATTACAAGGCAACATGGTGCCCATAATAATATAATTGTTTTTCGCAAAGGAGAGGCAGTTTTAAAACCAGCTTCCGGTTCAAGCTTGGTTACCAGCCTGGCCTGATGGTTGTGGGTCATCCTGCGCCGCTTCAGCCTCTGTTTCTCTACCCAGTGGCTTGAAATCCACAGTTGTCCAGTCAATTCCCATTAATGCTTGAAAAATAGCTTCATCATGGATCAGCAATGACGGGTCAATATCGGGAGCGTAAGTATGCTTACGGATTGGAGGGATCAGATTTTCCGATTCATGGATTGGTGCGGCTATTCGCTTGTTCTGACTGTCATATTGGGCTTGATAATGAGACAAGTCTGCTTCTTCAGCCAATTGACAAGCTAGCGGACGTACCTCCCGGTTTATTGCTCGTAGATCCGCTTCACCAAATTCTGACCCATCTTCCTTCAAGCTGGGATAGCCCTGAGCCACTTCAATAGGATCAAAATCCGGCACCCAGGCTTTTGCCCGGATTAAGGCATTGATTGCACCGGTTCGAGCAGCAGATTTCTTCAGCTCTTCAACCCGGGCAGGAAGCACCGACAGTTTCATCAGAGTATCTTGAATCAAAGTGGGCGCCGGTTTGTTATGAGATGCGGTACAGATGATCCGCTGGGCACCAGTATACAATTGTTCAACCAATGTATAGGCGGCTTTCAGTTTCTTCCGCACATCTGACCCCAAGTGACCAATGCGTGTCCCTGAAATACCATAAAGGGTTAATAAACCGGCGACTCTGTAAGGAGGCAGAGCCAATTTAGAAGGCAAAGTGGCTTACCAAAGATAGCAGTAGTCATGGCATGCACGTGCCGCTTTATGCTGGTCAGTTCATCCGCCACTGGTTTTAGTGCAGCCTCGGCATCCTCTGCTCGTTTGATCAAAGCGGACTTTTCAGTGGCCCAATCCGCCTGCTTCTTCTTGAAGCTCTCCTTAAGCTGTTCCATGGCGCTTAAAGCGCTGGCCAATTCCTCTTTTGCTTTGGAGGTTTCAGCCTGTTGGGTTTTCAGGTTTTCTTGGAGATCGGTGACTTGGTTTTCTTTCGTCTGCAGCTCTGCCTGCATGCATACAGATATATGCTTCAACAAATCGGTATAAGGATTCAAGTACCAATCACATAACAAGTTATGCACTTAGCACTTGGGGGCTAATGCATATTCGATCTTCATCTTTCAATTGCTTACAAAGTCCCAAGATCAATACAAGTATTCAACTTGGCACTTGGGGGCTAATGGCTATTTGCTCGTATATATTCTGATGCGGCAATTTCAATTACTTAAAGTACCAGTTTAACTACGTTAAGTTGAACCGGCCCTTGGGGGCTACATCAGCGAATTTCAAAGCATCAAGATTTATATTGGTAAGTCCCGGTTTGAAAGAATATTACAAACCGGCCCTTGGGGGCTAGGAGAGTCAGCAAGAATGGAAGCATACAAGCAGGAAGGAGCATATGGAAGTTACCTCATATTTCTCTTTCATCATATTAACCAGACCGGCTTCATAGTCGTGACTGGTATACAACCGGTTCAGATAGCCGGAATGGATATCTTGGGCGTTCAGAGCAGCATAAGTCGTCAGATCAGCGTTCCACTTGCCTTTGCCAAAGGCAGCAAATTCTTCCTTGGCAGAATGTTTGGATAAAGCGACAGGATTGCTTGGCTCAGTATGGCCAGTGCCAGTAATGACAACCTCATCACTCTGGGTACCGCCGGTTTGCACTGGGGCTGTTGGCTTGTTAGTAGGTTTTGCTGGACCGGTGGAGCTTTCAATCCGGATGGAACCTGTGGGCTGATTGACAGGACCTGAGGCGTCAGTAGGTCTCTCTTCAGCAATAAGATCATCGTCTTGCTGCGGTGGATCGTTGGGTATATCCTCAGGAATAGCCGTTTCAAGATTGGGTGTCTTGCCTGGTTCAAGAATGACATCTTCTTCGGCCGCTTTGTCCAGGCGGGCCTTCTTGCTTGGCCTAGGTTTGGCCCTGAGAAGAATAACAAATCAAATACAACATATGTTCTAAGGCGATGTACTGCAAACGTCACAATAAGTATAGCTTACCCAAGCACCGTTTTGAGTGGTGGGAGCTGAGTAGCCGATGACTCGCCAGAAGATGAGTGGGAAGTAACCTGGTAATCGGAGTCAGACGGATTAAGAGGTTGACGAAAGCAGCCCGCTTTAGGACAAGCACTGACAAGCAAATTAGAGACCTCTGAATGGCGTTTCCGAATCGGACTGTTCGGTAAACCGGCGGAGGTAACTACCTGGCCGCTGTGCCGAGTTGTGCGGCGAGCTTCGTGTTGTTGGGTCTTCATAAGAAATTTAGGATCCAAATAAGCAAGAGGATGAGAAAATTTAACTTTCTGGTTTGCCTGACGGATTTTTTGTGAAGGCAAGGTTTCTGAATTAGAAGAGTGAATAATTACCTCTGCAACATCCGCGTGGCTAGCTTCAGCATCATCCTGACAAATATCATCATCAATAAGACGCATGAAAAATAAACCAAGTGAGTCAAGCTCTACCTCAAAGTCCGGATTATCCACATCATCATCAGGGGTCGGATTAGAAGATGCAGTGGTTCTTTTCCTGTGGGCAGTCTTCTTCACAGCTTTAGTCTTTTGCCGAGTTGCTCTTTCCGGTTTGTCTGGTTTTTCTGGTTTCTCCTGCGGCAGTTTCTTGCTCCAAAATGGATCATTCCCCTGATTACACAGACACTGATATTAAACAAAGACCAGATATCATTAACATATTTAGCAAAAAGAAAAATCAAAGTCTTACAGCTGGCGGTTTGTTGGTGGCTCAGAAGGGAAGCATGCCGTTTCTAGCACAGGCGTGTTCTAGTTCATTCAGCATCTTATTCATAGCCTCTGTGATTTCTTCATTGGTGAGCTGGATTTTGGAATGTCGCAGTGGGTCATCAACACTGCCAGTATACTCGCATATCAAATCGGAGCGCTGACTAAGGAGCAGTATGCTCCATGATATCCAACAGCGAGCGAGATCAACCCCTGTTAAACCGTTGGCCATAAAGGCTCTGAGCTTTGACAGTTGAGGAGCATATTTACTTCTCTCCTGAGCAGTCAATCTTTGTGGAAAAGGGTGTGTATTGCTGAGCCGCTCCGGACGAAATTCAGGCAAGGGATTCTCACCAGCAGGGGAGGTGTCTTTGCAGTAGAACCATGTCTGATTCCATTCTTTGGGGTGGCTATGCAGTTTGGCGTGAGGGTATGTGACCTCTTTCCTTTTCTGAATCGCCACGCCACCCAACTCCGTATTGGAGCCGTCAGTAAACTCAGTACGGCGGTTTAGATGGAAAAGATCTCTGAACAATTCCACTGTGGGCTCCTCTTGAAAGAACGCTTCACAGAGCACTTGGAAGTGACACATATTTGTAACAGAGTTGGGGCCAGTATCTTGTGGATGTAGCTGGAAATCGGCTAAAACATCCCGGTAAAATTTAGAACCGGGCGGCTTAAAGCCCCGGGCTAAGTGATCTACGAAAACAACAACCTCTCCTTCTCGAGGTGTGGGAGGGCATTCTTTGCCAGGAGCCCTCCAATGGATGGTATCTTTGCTGCCTAAAGCGCCAATCAGGACTAAATCGTCCAGTTCAGCCTCTGTGACGCGAGAAGGAACCCAATTGCACTCATACACTTGTTTGGCCATGATGGAATCTACAAGGTAGAAGATCCCGGTTCAAAAATGCATTTGATCAAGATACATTGGTATGGGCACTGTTAAACCGGAGACAAAACTATCTGAACCGGAGTTTTATGAAGCAACAAGCATCTAGCAGCTCAATAAGGGGACTAATGGCATATACCGGTTTGGAAAATTTTTCTATAAGGTTAAACCGCCTGATCTAAGCATTGCGGATGGACAAGTACGCAGAAACAGGTTTCACAAGATTTCCTTATAGCATTGGATCTGAAGCAAGTTCAGAAAAAGAGATAAATACTTAGAGGTTCAAAGGAGCAGTACCGAACCAATGAGCAAAACGTTCATATAGATCTATGGTTTGAGATGCATAAGTGAAGGCGAAGGTCAAACAACTATCATTGCACAGAGTAAAGATTTGCGGATTCATCTAAAGATCTATCGTATGAGCAAGAGGCAGACGATGAACACTGAAGAACTGCGAAACCCTAGGTCAGATCTGCAGGGGAAAGGATAGAAGATTTACCGGAGCTGAGGAAGATGCGGAAGGTTGCCGTGATGTTCTGGTGCGCTCAGGTTGATGCAGCGGCCAAGGATGAGGCAGAGGTCGACGGTGGCGGCGGAGCTCCGAGGCTGGCGACGCGAGGAAGACGAAGAAGGCACGGAAGGAGAAAAGAAATGACCCTTCGGTCCTATTTATAAGGCAAAAGAACATGAGTCAGGCGCGACAATCAAGGGGCCACAAAACGGAGCTGTCGCCTCGATTTCCGCCGATCTATTAAACAAAGAAGCATAATGGATAGCTTCGTTATGCCAGGTGACGTCACTCCGGTTTACAGCAATCAGAGAAGATGACATCATGGCAGTTTACCAATTTATAAGAAGATGTTGAAGATGAAGCTTTTATTAAAGAATTGACATGAACCCGTTCAAGTCAATCTGGGGCCTAATGTTGGGGATATTACTACTGGGCGTAAACCGGCCTATCTGGGCCGGGTTAACTTTGTCAGTAGTTAAGTATGTTAAAGCCCAAGAAGACAGAGGAAGGCTCAAGGCCCATGGTCGGTTCAAGGCCTGTAGCCGTAAACTGGCGTTAGTAGTTAACTTGTATTGTAAGTTAGGAATAAATAGAGACCAAACCGGATACATCTATGAGCCGGTATTGGGACTCCGTAAGCCGACGGGAGTCACCCGTGTATATAAGGGGACGACCCGACGGCGGTTCAAGGGACAACAGACAACAATTCGAGACATAGGCGAAGCTTGTTTGCTCCCTAGTCATCGAAACCCCATCAATTCCATCATAACTAGACGTAGGCTTTTACCTTCCTTGAAGGGGCCGAACTAGTATAAACTCTCTTGCGTCCCTGTGTCCGCTTTAACCCCTTCAAGCTAACCCGTCGCGATGGCTCCATGACTAAGTCCTTTCTCTAGGACATCTGCCGTGACAAAGCCACGACAGTTAGGAAACTTAACCATCTTTGATTAACGAGCTAGTCAAGTAGAGGCATACTAGGGACACTTTGTTTTGTCTATGTATCAAGTTTCCGGTTAATATAATTCTAGCATGAATAATAAACATTTAGCATGATATAGGAAATATAAATAACAACTTTATTATTGCCTCTAGGGCATATTTCCTTCAGTCTCCCACTTGCACTAGAGTCAATAATCTAGATTACATTATAATGATTCTAACACCCATGGAGTCTTGGTGCTGATCATGTTTTGCTCATGGAAGAGGCTTAGTCAACGGGTCTGCAACATTCAGATCTGTATGTATTTTGCAAATCTCTATGTCTCCCTCCTTGACTTGATCGCGGATGGAATTGAAGCGTCTCTTGATGTGTTTGGTTCTCTTGTGAAATCTAGATTCCTTCGCTAAGGCAATTGCTCCAGTATTGTCACAAAAGATTTTCATTGGACCCGATGCACTAGGTATTACACCTAGATCGGATATGAACTCCTTCATCCAGACTCCTTCATTTGCTGCTTCGAAGCAGCTATGCCTCCGCTTCACACGTAGATCCCACCACGACGCTCTGCTTGGAACTGCACCAACTAACAGATCCACCATTCAATATAAATACATATCTGGTTTGTGACTTAGAGTCATCCAGATCAGTGTCAAAGCTAGCATCGACGTAACCATTTACTACGAGCTCTTTGTCACCTCCATAAACGAGAAACATATCCTTAGTTCTTTTTAGGTATTTCAGGATGTTCTTGACCATTGTCCAGTGATCCACTCCTGGATTACTTTGGTACCTCCCTGCTAAACTTATAGCAAGGCACACATCAGGTCTGGTACACAGCATTGCATTGAGTCTGACTCAACTTCACACCTTGTAACACAGGCAAGAACCCTTTCTTTAACTCATCCATTTTGAACTTCTTCAAAACTTTATCAAGGTATGTGCTTTGTGAAAGTCCAATTAAGCGTCTTGATCTATCTCTATAGATCTTGCTGCCCAATATGTAAGCAGCTTCACCGAGGTATTTCATTGAAAAATTCTTATTCAAGTATCTTTTTATGCTATCCAGAAATTCTGTATTATTTCCAATCAATAATATGGCATCCACATATAATATTAGAAATGCTACGGAGCTCCCACTCACTTTCTTGTAAATACATGCTTCTCCAAAAGTCTATATAAAATTGAAGGAAATTTGCCCTAGAGGCAATAATAAAGTTACTATTTATATTTCCTTATATCATGATAAATATTTATTATTCATGCTAGAATTGTATTAACCAGAAACTTAGTACATGTGTGAATACATAGACAAAACTGAGCGTCCCTAGTATGCCTCTACTTGACTAGCTCGTTAATCAAAGATGGTTAATTTTCCTAACCATAGACATGTGTTGTCATTTCATGAACGGGATCACATCATTAGAGAATGATGTGATGGACAAGACCCATCCGTTAGCTTAGCATAATGATCGTTTAGTTTTACTGCTATTGCTTTCATCATGACTTATACATGTTCCTCTAACTATGAGATTATGCAACTCCCGAATACCGGAGGAACACCTTGTGTGCTATCAAATGTCACAACGTAACTGGGTGATTATAAAGATGCTCTACAGGTGTCTCCGATGGTGTTTGTTGAGTTGGCATAGATCGAGATTAGGATTTGTCACTCAGTGTATCGGAGAGGTATCTCTGGGCCCTCTCGGTAATGCACATCACTATGAGCCTTGCAAGCAATGTGACTAATGAGTTAGTCATGTGATGATGCATTACGGAATGGGTAAAGAGACTTGCCGGTAATGAGATTGAACTAGGTATGATGATACCAACGATCTAATCTCGGGCATGTAATATACCGATGACAAAGGGAACAACGTATGTTCTTATGCGGTTTGACATATAAAGATATTCATAGAATATGTAGGAGCCAATATGAGCATCCAGGTTCCGCTATTGGTTATTGACCAGAGATGTGTCTCGGTCATGTCTACACAGTTCTCGAACCCGTAGGGTCCGCACGCTTAACGTTCGATGACGATTTGTATTATGAGTTATGTGATTTGATGACGAAATTTGTTCGGAGTTCCGGATGAGATCACGGACATGACGAGGAGTCTTGAAACGATCGAGACATAAATATTTATATATTGGACGTTGTTATTCGGACACCGAATGTGTTTCGAGAGGTACCAGATAATTATCGGAGTGCTGGAGGGTTATCAGAACCCCCCGGGGGAACTAATGGGCCTTCACGGGACTTAGTTGGGAGAGAGAAGGGCCACAAGGGGCTGGCCATGCGGCCCCCTCCTTGGGTCCGAATTGGACCAGGGAAAGGCGGCGCCCCCTTTCCTTTCCTTGCCCTCCCCCTTCCTTCTTCCCCTTCCTCCAGGTGGAATCCTACTAGGACTTGGAGTCCTAGTAGGACTTCCCTCTCCTGGCGCGCCCTACAGGGTCCGGCCGACCTCCCCCTCCCCTTCTTTATATACGGGGGCAGGGGGCACCCTAGAACACACAAGTTTCTCTTAACCGTGTGCGGTGCCCCCCTCCACAGTTACACACCTCGGTCATATCATCGTAGTGCTTAGGCGAAGCCCTGCGGCCGTAACTTCATCATCACTGTCACCACGCCGTCATCCTGACGGAACTCTCCCTCATCCTCAACTGGATCAAGAGATCGAGGGACGTCATTGAGCTGAACGTGTGCTGAACGTGGAGGTGCCATACGTTCGGTGCTTGGATCGGTTGAATCGCGAAGACGTTCGACTACATAAACCGCGTTACTAAACGCTTCCGCTTTCGGTCTATGAGGGTATGTGGACACACTCTCCCCTCTCGTTTCTATGCATCTCCTAGATAGATCTTGCGTGATCATAGGAATTTTTTTGAAACACTGCATTCCCCAATAGTGGCATCGGAGCCAGGTCTATGCGTAGATGTTATATCACTACTGCAGGATGCTACTAATGCGACACTACGATCAGAGACCCTTCGTCGAAACTGTGTGTGATGCCATAATCGCAAACAGTGGTGTAAAAATCGTCAAAAAAGGTGCAAAACGTTTGCGATCGAGGATGCATCAAACACGGTTCAAATTTTAGTTGCGTGTGCGATGTAGAGCATACGATTCAATTCAATCAACCATTTGCGATGAGGAGGAACAAAAGAAACGGGCGGACAGATGAAGATGTGTGCGATGTACAACATACGGTTCACTCGGACGAACTGTTTGTGATTAGGCAACACAAAAGAAATGGTCGGCCAGATCAAGGTGTGTGCTTTGTACAACATACGGTTCACTCGGATAAACTGTTTGCGTTGAGGCATGGGAACAGAAACGGTTCAACTTAACAAGATGTGTGTGATACGCGGCAAACAGGTCTATAATCAGAAATGTGTGCGAAGACCGATAATAACACATACGATTGCTTCTAATAAGACGTATGTGATATGCTCTGTCTACACAACATCTATTGGCCATTGGGGGACGTGCGGTCATCCGGATACGCCATAAGGATGCGAAGAGGCATCCTATATCAGCAAGGACTAGCTGTTCCACTAGTAGCTCATGTAAGAGAACTCTCAAAAAAGTGTGCTCAGGCTGGAGCAGCCATCAGATGGGTGACTGGATGGGAAGTTCTGTTGATGTTAAATTAACTGATAGGCTGGGTCGTATTTGTCAAATTAAATGACTGATATGACCCATCCCATGAGTTAATTTAACCTCGAGGTTCTTGTTTTTTATTTTTTATTTTTTAACACATGTTAAAGAAGGTCTACCGCATTACTTTTTGACAATGTATGATACGTGGCATACAGTTGATCCATCCGACCTATTTGTGATGGAATAAGCCATGTGTGTTGTGGGAAACACTTGCTAGTATTCAACCATTTGCGATTGATGAATTCATCACCGACGGGTTCCCTAGTGTGGTCCGTGTTCATCTGATCATCATCTACTTCTTGTGCTAGCTCGACGTTCCTTCTATGCTAAGTTTCCATTAATTGATGGCGTTTTATGAATACGCCACCGTTTCCCGCCATTTCCTCACATGTTTCCCGCCACCCAGTGATATTGCGCATAAACCTAGGCGGCGCGCGACGCACGGAGGCGACAAGCGCAGCCTGTAGCACATCCACCCTTTCCAAGCATGCCAACCCACCAAAATGTCACCTCTGCCGTCAACCTCGTCGACGAGGAAAACGAGCAGGCGCCACGGCCCGTCAAGGCCGAGGCGCTCCCCGGCAATGCGATGGATGACGCCGTGATGCGCGCCATTGCCAGGGTTGAGCAGACCTTTGGCGCATGATGCTTGAGTGCCACGGATCAAGATAGGCATGTTAGCGCCGACAGGCTGTAGCTCGCCGCACAACATGATCGATGGTGCGCCCCAGAGCAAGCTAGGCGCGTCCGCGCGGATAAGTTGCGGCTCGCCGCACGACGAGACCGTTGGAGCGCCGCAGAACGAGAGGCGCGGCGCGCCGTAGAGCAAGAGCGGAACCATCAGCGCTTGCCTACTGTCGACACGGCGTCACAGCTAGGTACACGTCCCGTCAGTACCCCCATTCCTCGCCAGGAGTGGGCAGAGGCCCTCAGCGCCGTACTTGCACCAGAGGCCGGCCGCGCCGTAGTTGCACCGGACGCCCGCCGCGCCGTTCGCCTTGTCCGCGGCCCGCTGGATGCCAACGCGCTGGTCCGTAGGCTCGACCGCCTCCTTGGCCCAGGTGTCCATCTAGGCGTAGTAGAGGAACATGGCCGTCGCATCTTCGAGCTGGTGATCTCCGATGAAATAACCAACTTGGAGCTCGAGATCACGCTCTAGATATACCGCGAGCGTGTCGACCGCTTGGACGAACACCTGCACGAGTTCAGGCAGAGCCAAGAGCTAGCGTAGGCAAGGGCTGCTGGTCATGGTCTTATGGACGCGTTTTATTTTGTTGAGTCGTTTCGACGTGGATAGCTATGTATTCATAGCCATCATAGTATTGCTCTGCTTATTCTTCTATTTCAATGTGTGACTCTGTTTTCCGTTCTTATATGTTCTGTTTCAATGTGTGTATATACGCTTTCCATTCTGTATATGTGGATGATAACAGCTAGATTCGAATTAGTATACAAAAACAAATAGACAATGGAATTCATAATATATATATATATATATGGTAGCATTATTAATCGTGGGATCAGAATAACTATTTGGATCACAGCCCCTGTACAGGCCCGATGAGGCTGTTCTCGAACTCCCAAACTGGGCAACCACAGAAAAAGATGGGGAAAAAGCCCACCCCACCTCCCCCGATCCCGATCCCACCAGCTCCCGCACCTCCCGGCAGCCACCCTGTCCCCAATCCCCACCCACCCTCACCAAACCAGCGTGGGCGGAGGATCCCGTTACATCGCCGGCAACAGGTGCCGCCTCCTCGCCGGCACGTTCGCCGGCCACCGGAGTCGTTGCCTCGCCAGCGCACTCGCTGGCAACCGGGCGCCCCCATCCCACTCAAGAGATTTTCCTCCCCAACCACCAGTTCCTGCCGCCGCTGCTAGGGATCCTACCGCCGGACCCTACCGCCGCAGCCAGGGCCCCAACCATCGTTCCAACCGCCACGCCAGACCCTCTCCTCTGTGCTTCTTCCCCCTCTACCACATCCAACAACACGTCCAACTGCCATCGCGACGTCAACTGGAGGCCGGAGAGATCCGCTACTTTGGTGGAGATGGGGAGAGGGCGGAGCTCGGGGCTACAGCACAGGTTTGCCATGGTGACAAGGAAGAAGGCTGGCGGCATGATCCGAGGAAGAAGGCTGGCAGAGGTCCGTCATGGCGTCGCTGTGTTCGTTTGTGGTAGCGGTGTGGCTCCCCCAGCTCCGCCCAATCCCAGCACTGGCATTGACCCCAGTGCTGCGCCTGAGTCCGCCATCCCGCATCCGCCTGCATACGCCAGTGCGCCACCACTAGCGACCTGCCCGACCCCCCTGGCCTCCTACAAACTGCTGCTGCTCCCTGTACTTTTTTGGATGAAGTTAGGTGATGTAGCTATCTTTGGATGTAGCAACACAACTATGGATATTGTGATGATGCTATTAGTCCAGTGTACATACTACAGACTTACATACGTAATCATGTACTGCTGAAATTGATCTCTAGTAGTACATTTGATAGTGTGTTTTACAACCTTCTCTTTTCGCTTGGTCTTGCCAGCACCACTTCAAGATGGCAATGGGGCCCCGAAACCCGCGTCCCCGCGGGTTTTTACCCTATTAGGGGACGAGGATGGGCGACTTTTTATCCCCGCGGGGCTGCTCATGGGTACATTATTAAACCCAACATGTTTCACGGGTTTAAACCCGTTTGAGTACTACCTGAACCCGAAACCCAACAACACCCGTCAAAATACATTATTTAGCATGCACTGATCCATCTTGACTCAAGTGGCCCAAAGCCACAGTGCATGAGGAGCCGAGCCCCACAACATTAAGGCCGTGGAGTACAAACCAACCCCTCACTCGGTCGCTGCAGTGTTGCTCGCTCTTTAGGACTCTCTCTCCCGCACAACACGGCACCTAAACCTAAACCTAGGTCCCCCAGCCGTCGCCTGCTGCTGTAATATGCTCCTGTTTTTCTTCCAAATGTTGCTGTTTTCATTGACTTCTCGTGGGGACGGGTTCCCCGTGGGTTTTGAAAACCCAATGGGTTTAGGGGACGGGCAAAAATTTAACCCCGCGCATGTTGATGGGGACTGGGATGGGTTTGCGATTTTCTCGTGGGGATGGGTTTGGGCAAACAAAACCCGATGGGTTTCGTCCCCGTTGCCATCTTGAGCACCACTCGACCGAGAAACACGATGACAGTGGCATGCTGGGCGAAATCGGAGAGAAGGCAAGGACGAGGGCGGAGGAGTTCCTGAAGATGGCCAAGGAGAAGACCGACGACGTCGCCGAGGGCACAAAGGAGACGGTGCAGGAGACCAAGGAGGTGGTGCTCGGCGAGTCCGGCGATGACAAGGACAAGTTCAAGCACCGGGTCGAGCAAGGGAGGTACGATTAGAAATAAGTGAGAGGGAGGTGTTCCCTTGGTGTATGTTCGCGCGCAGTGATGGCCTGCCCAAAGCCATTAGCTCTGCAGTTTGTATGTCAACCACTAGGCTTGGTATCTGTATGCGTAATGTGACCTTGGTACTATACAACTTGCCACTTCCCACAGAATAAGTAATATTGAGCTTCTGAATGTTTTTTCTTCTCGTCTGAACTTGGATGCACTTTGCAAGAATGTCACTGTATGTTCAACAGGGCATTTTCTTTGATATAAAAATGAATTTGGATGAGTTCCTGTAAAATAGAATGTGTGGCAGGTCGGATAGAAAAACAACTGAAGTTCATAGATAACAGTCAGATACAAAAATAGCTGAAGTTCAAAGATAACAGACTGGATAAAAAAATAGGAAAACTATAACAAAAATGTATTTGAACAAGAGTTCTGTGGAATGTGCAGAATTAGATCAAAAAATAAGAAGATAACACTGAAAGTGTGATTGTGTGTGTGTGTGATGCAGGTATAGAGTACTAGCTAGTGGGCATGTTCAGTTGTATCTCCAGGTGCAAAAAACTGGTTTGTTCATCGACTGGTTTCAGTTTCACAGGTTGGTTTCTCCCAAGTTTATCTCCAAAATGCATCAACGCTGTGGAGATTTTTCCTATTTCTAAAAGTAAAACCAAGAAGGTCAAATTAAAAGAACAGATCAGTTCAATGCTCATTAAAACTTTTGGACTTTTCTTGTTTTTTAAAAAATAAACAAATTTTATAAAAGATAGATTTTCCTCGTTTCTAAAAAAATAAGAGAGAAGGCCAACTCAAAATAACAGAGCAGTCCCAATTTTTTTTATAAAAACTGGATTAAAAAAACTAGAAAATTTGAAATAACTGAGAGGTCAAAAAATGTAGAAGTTCAAATTTGACAACCCTAGAAGTTCAATTTCAAATAACTGAGAAGGTAAAAAACCTAGAAGTTCAAATTTAAAAACCTAGAAAATTGTTTGCTTATGTAAAACCATATTTTTCTAAGAAGTTCAAAGTAAAAAAAATCGAAGGTAAAAAAACTTACATGTTTTGTCGTTACTAAATAATAAAATGAAGAAGTTCAAATAAAAAAGGAAAATCAAAAAAGTCTTAAAAGAATTTTCTTGTTTTTTAAATCGAAACACAGAGAAGTCCAAATTGATAACTATTAGAAGTTCACGTATTGCATTCTGTGCTTTTCGTATGAGAAAAGAAGAATAAAAAAGGCAAAGTTTAAGTGCTCTTCCCTCGGAAGTCAAAAATTATTGTTATTAAAGAAAACTCAGATTTTCCTCGTTATTAAAGAATGGCAATAAGAAGTTCAAAAATTAAATAACAAGAAGTTCAAATTTTAATAATAGAGTGCTTCAAAATTTCATAAAAAATATTAAGAAATAAAACCAGGAAGTCCATATTAAAAAGATGAAGAAGTTTCATGATTATAGAAAACTTAGATTTTCCTCGCTATTAAAGAATGGAAACAAGAAGTTCAAAAATAAAAAAACAAGAAGTTCAACTTTTAAAGATATAACGCTTCAAAATTTCATAAAAAAGATTAAGAAATAAAACCAGGAAGTCCATATTAAAAATATGGAGAAGTTCGATGATTATAGAAAACTCAGATTTTCCACGTTATTAAAGAATGGAAACAAGAAGTTCAAAAGTAAAATAATGATACATCCATTTTGCATCATGCTTTTATATCAATATTTATTGCATTATGGGATGTTATTACACATTATGTCACAATACTTATGCCCATTCTTTCTTATTTTAAAAGGTTTACATAAAGAGGGAGAATGCCGACAGCTGGAATTCTAGGCTAGAAAAGGAGCAAATATTAGAGACCTATTCTGCACAGCTCCAACAGTCCTGAAACTTCACGGAAGCTATTTCAAGATTATATAAAAAATACCGAGCGCAAGAAGTACCAGAGGGGGGCCACCCACCAGCGACGAGGGTGGGGGGCGCGCCCTACCCCCCTGGGCACGCCCCCTGCCTCATGGGCCCCCTGGTGGCCCTCCGATGCCCATCTTCTGCTATATGGAGTCTTTCATCGAGGAAAAAATCATAAGCAAGCTTTCGGGACGAAACTCCGCCGCCATGAGGCGGAACCTTGGCGGAACCAATCTAGGGCTCAGGCGGAGCTGTTCTGCCCGGGAAACTTCCCTCCGGGAGGGGGAAATAATCACCATCGTCATCACCAACGTTCCTCTCATCGGGAGGGGGTCAATCTCCATCAATATCTTCACCAGCACCATCTCATCTCAAACCCTAGTTCATCTCTTGTATCCAATCTTTGTATCCAAATCTCAGATTGGTACCTGTGGGTTGCTAGTAGTGTTGATTACTCCATGTAGTTGATGCAAGTTGGTTTACTTGGTGGAAGATCATATGTTCAGATCCATTATGCATATTAATACCCCTCTGATTATGAACATGAATATGCTTTGTGAGTAGTTACGTTTGTTCCTGAGGACATGGTAATAAGTAGATGATTTGGTATTAGTACTCATGTGAATTTGGTATTCGTTCGATATTTTGATGAGATGTATGTTGTCATCCCTCTAGTGGTGTCATGTGAACGTCTACTACATGAAACTTCACCATTGTTTGGGCCTAGAGGGAGGCATTGGGAAGTAATAAGTAGATGATGGGTTGCTAGAGTGACAGAAGCGTAAACCCTAGTTTATGCGTTGTTTCGTAAGGGGCTGATTTGGATCCATATGTTTCATGCTATGGTTAGGTTTACCTTCTGTTGTAGTTGCGGATGCTTGCAATAGGGGTTAATCATTAGTGGGATGCTTGTCCAAGTAAGGACAGTACCCAAGCACCGGTCCACCCACATATCAAATTATCAAAGTAACGAACGCGAATCATAAGAACATGATGAAAACTAGCTTGACGATAATTCCCATGTGTCCTCGGGAGTGCTTTCCTTCATATAAGAGTTTGTCCAGGCTTGTCCTTTGCTACAAAACAGATTGGACCATCTTTCTGCACCTTATTTACTTTTATTACTTGCTACTCGTTACAAATTACCTTATCACAAAACTATCTGTTACCGATAATTTCAGTGCTTGCAGAGAATACCTTGCTGAAAACCACTTATCATTTCCTTCTGCTCCTTGTTGGGTTCGACACTCTTACTTATCGAAAGGACTACGATAGATCCTCTATACTTGTGGATCATCAAGACTCTTTTCTGGCGCCGTTGCCGGGGAGTGAAGCGCCTTTGGTAGGTGGAATTTGGTAAGAAAAAATTTATATAGTGTGCTGAAATTTACTGTCACTTGTTACTATGGAAAGTAATCCTTTGAGGGGCTTGTTCAGGGTATCTTCAACCCGACCGGTAGAGAAAATAGTTGCTCCTCAACATACTGAACCAAATGAAAATGTTTACTTCGAAATTCCTTCGGGTATGATAGAGAAACTGCTAGCTAATCCTTTTGCAGGAGATGGAACATTACATCCCGACTTACACTTAATCTATGTGGATGAAGTTTGTGGATTATTTAAGCTTGCAGGTATGCCCGATGATGTTATCAAGAAGAAGGTCTTCCCTTTATCTTTGAAGGGAGATGCATTGACATGGTATAGGCTATGTGATGATATGGGATCATGGGACTACAAACGGTTGAAAGTGGAATTCCATCAGAAGTTTTATCCTATGCATCTTGTTTATCGTGATCGTAATTATATATATAATTTTTGGTCTTGCGAAGGAGAAAGCATCGCTCAAGCTTGGGGGAGGCTTAAGTAAATGTTATATTCATGCCCCAATCATGAGCTGTCAAGAGAAATGATTATTCAAAAAATTTATGCTCGGCTTTCTGACAACAATCGCTCCATGCTCGATACTTCTTGTACTGGTTCCTTTATGATGAAGACTATTGAATTCAAATGGAATTTATTGGAGAGAATTAAACACAACTCTGAAGATTGGGATCTCAATGAAGGTAAGGAGTCAGGTATAACACCTAAGTTTGATTGCACTAAATCTTTTATGGATACCAATGTTTTCCGTAAATTTAGCACTAAATATGGACTTGACTCTGAGATAGTAGCTTTTTCTGTGAATCCTTTGATATTCATGTTGATCTCCCTAAGGAGAAGAGGTTTAAATATAATCCTCCCATTGAAGTAAAATTAGTTGCACCTATTAAAGTTGAAGGAAAAAACTATCACTTATAATGATCCTATAGTTCCTACTGCTTATGTTGAGAAACCACCTTTCCCTGTTAGAATAAAGGATCATGCTAAAGCTTCAACTCTATTCAACAAAAGTAATATTAGGACACACAAACCCCCTATAGTTAAAGATCTCTTGGCTGATAATATTGATGGGCATGTTATTTATTTCTGTGAAGAAACTGCTAGAATTGCTAGGCCCGATACTAAAAATAAACATAGACATGTTGTAGGCATGCCTGTTATTTCTGTTAAAATAGGAGATCATTGCTATCATTGCTTATGTGATATGGCTGCTAGTGCAAGTGCAATACCTCATTCCTTATACAAAGAAATTATGCATGATATTGCACCTGCTGAGATAGAAGAGATTGATGTCACAATTAAGCTTGCCAATAGAGACTTCACCAGTTGGGATTGTTAGAGATGTTGAAGTCTTGTGTGGGAAAGTTAAATATCCTGCTGATTTTCTTGTTCTTGGTTCCCCTCAAGATAGCTTTTGTCCCATTATATTTGGTAGACCCTTCTTGAATACTGTTAATGCTAAGCTAGATTGCAAGAAGGATGTTGTTACTACTGGTTTGGATGATATGTCTCATGAGTTTAATTTTTCTAAATTTCATAGACAACCCCGTGATGAAGAATTGCCTAGCAAAGATGAAATTATTGGTCTTGCTTCTATTGCTGTGCCTCCTAATGATCCTTTAGAACAATATTTGCTAGACCATGAGAATGATATGTTTATGAATGAAAGAAGGGAAATAGATGAAGTATTCTTTAAACAAGGACCCATTCTGAAACACAATTTGCCAGTTGAAATCCTAGGGGATCCTCCTCCACCCAAGGGTGATCCCGTGTTTGAGCTTAAACCATTACCTGATACTCTTAAATATGCTTATCTTGATGAAAAGAAGACACATACTGTTATTATTAGTGCTAACCTTTCAGAGCATGAAGAAGAAAAAATATTGAAAACTCTGAAGGAGCACTGTGCTGCTATTGGATATACTCTTGATGATCTTAAGGGCATTAGTCCCACTCTATGTTGACACAAAATTAATTTGGAGAAAGACGCCAAACCAGTTATTGATCACCAATGATGGCTGAATCCTAAGATGAAAGAAGTGGTAAGAAAGGAAATATTAAAGCTCCTTGAGGCACTGGTAGAAAAAGGGCCTATAGTCCCGGTTCGTAAGGGCCTTTAGTCCCGGTTCCGGAACCGGGACTAAAGTGTCGGTACTAATACCTCCCCCCTTTAGTCCTGGTTCAAGCCAGAACCGGGACTAAAGGCCCTCCACGTGGGCATTGCGCAGAGCCCAGTCAGGAGACCCTTTGGTCCCGGTTGGTGGCACCAACCGGACCAATAGGCATCCACGCGTCAGCACTTCTGTGGCTGGGGTTTTTGTTTTTTTTTGAAGGGGGGGGGGGTTGGGGGTTTTGCGGGGTTAATTTAGGTGTTTCATATATTGTGTTAGCTAGTTATAATTAATAGAGAGAAGTGTCCTCTCTTATGTCCGTGCTTGGTCGACGCTACGTACTATACATACGTATATAGAGAGGACTAGACACGCTAGCTAGCTAGTAAGCAAACGAAGGAAACAGAAGATCGTCATGAACATATATGCATATATACAGAGAGAAGTGATATCGACCACCTCTCCTTCTCCGAGAGATTGGTCGAACAACAAGTTCTCGTATATCTATCTGACACTACCGGCTACATATATACAATAATTATCTCTTACAAATGTAATCATACGGACTCAGGGTCCACATAGAATTCTCCATCTTCAGGGATCACGTGGTCAAGAAAGAATGCCGCCAATTCCTCTTGAATTGCTCGCATGCGAGCTGGTGCTAGGAGTTCATCCCGCTTCCGAAACATCTAATTTGAAGAAGGGGGTCAATACATATATATATATATATGTATGAATGAATGAAACTCAACACAAATGATGGTAATAAAATAAAATTGTGAATGTTGTTTATTACGCACTTCATATTGTTCGTCAGAGTAGCCCCGCTCACAGGTCGTGTGGCGGATGGACTCGCAAATGTAGTATCCACAGAAATCATTCCCTTGTTCCTGCCACAACCACTTTACAAGAAATAGAGGTCAATCAAACTGATAAGCAAGAATGCCAAATGGTATTGATGAAACTAGCGCTTGAATCAATAGGAGATGCGCGGAACATGCTACTATAGTACTTACTTTCGGGTGTCTAAATTGCAGCTTCTTCGGGAGTCCCAGAGCTTTTTTGGTGAATTTTTCCAAACCCTGCCAGACAAAGAAAACAATTACTTGATATATCAGGAAATGAACAAAGTTGCTGATATGTTGGATAATGATCAATTTAACTTACTTCTCGAGCATTTGAGTCATGTCCGCATAGTCCTGGGGATCTTTTCGTCTTGAGTCTAAGACAGTTACTAGTCCCTGCTCAAGCTTAATCTCTAGGAGAATATAGTGGAAACTGCACACGCATGCATAACTCATCAATTACATTACTATAACCTTGACTAATACATAAGGGAAACCGAATATGCACAAGACAGTAACACTCACTTGAAGTTGTAAGGAAAGAGTATTATATCTTTGTTTTCATTTATTACCAACGATCGTAGCAAGTTGGCCTCGGTAGCTGCGACATGAAATTTAACCTGAGTTGCATCTATGATATTTGTGTTAATGAACCCAATATCACCGATTTGTCTTTTCTTCAATTCGACGATCTTCAATCTGCATAATATAGTGAGGATAATTATAAATACATGCAATGAAAGAGCTGAGCTATATAGAGAGACTTAATGACACAAGTAGTACTACTTACAGACAGTAGCAGGTGACCGTTGCTTTATCGAGGGACAATTGATTGAAAAACTGAAAGAACTCCTCAAATGGAACAGGCAACAGATCAATTCCAACGAGGTCATGCTCCAGTTTAACTCTCGCATACAAAGTACTCCTCCCCCCAGAGTCTCTGCAGATTTTCAAGTACCAATCATGCAATCTTCGCATCATCGTTGATAGAGATCTTTCATCTTTGACGAGAGGCTTCCCGTACTCGTATCTTTGTATCTGCACGTCCATGGGTTCATAATGTACTTCGTCGGGCAGGTAATCTGCAAGATTGCTATAACCGGGCACCATCCTCGGATCATTATCGACGTTGTGGCTAGGCACCTTGAGCGGGGGGCACGATTGCTTCGCTTGTTCGCCGAGCTGGGCAATTTGTTTCCCAGCTCGTCGTTCTTTCAGCCTTTGATCACTGACAGTACTTCCCAACCGCTCCGCTTCGGCAAATTCCTTTCCAATAATGCGGTCATAGTTTCCTTTTGGCGAATCAGACTTCGGTGATTTTGTCAGGGCAGCCAGAGTGCGCTTCACTTTCACCCGATCTACCTTCTCCTCCGGAGTTGGATGTTTCTTTGCTTTCACCCCTTCAAAGAATTTATTCACTTCTTCTCGCGCGATCTCGGCGTTCTCCTCCTGGGTCCTCTCGTATGATAACTTCTTTGGAGTCTTCAGAGAAGGACCGAATCTGTATGTCCTCCCGCCTCTGGTTGTACTGCTAGACGCCGACCGAGCAGACGTAGCGGTTGTCTTCTTTACTTGCTTAAGAGGCGGAGGAGAAGGACTACGACGCGCCGGAGCAGCTGGAGCGGCGTCAGGTCTCTTCCGCCCTTGCTGACGAGGCGGAGAAGGAGGAGGCTGGCTGCTCGGGCGCGTCGGCGCAGGCGGAGAAGGAGGCGGAGTGCCGCCGCGCGCCGGAGAAGGAGCCGTCCGAGGGCCCTGATCGTCACTCGCCGGAGGAGGAGGCGATGGAGGCGGAGTGCCCTGACTCGCCGGAGGAGGAGGAGGAGGCGGTGGCGTCCAGTTTGGAAGGTTGATGAGCTCCTTCCGCCATAGGCATGGAGTCTTCAGAGCAGACCCCAGCCGAGTCTCCCCTTCACCGGTAGGGTGGTCAAGCTGGAGGTCCTCAAATCCCTCCGTTATCTCATCCACCATCACCCTAGCATATCCTTCTGGAATCGGCCGGCAGTGAAAAGTTGCACCGGGTTCAGTAGGAAAAACAGAGCCAACAGCCGCCTTGACCTTCAAATTCATCCATTGCGTCATAAGGTGGCAATTTTGAGATTCTGTTATAGCATCCACGGGATAGCTGGCAGGAGCCATCAAGGCATGCTCCGGCTGAAGCAGCTCGGTGGAAGCCACGCTGCTTCTGTGCTGAGATGGCGGGGTAGCTTCGGGGGAGGCTTCGGCAGTACGTTTGCTGCGATTTGCTTCTCGTTCCTCTATCGTGTCTACCCTTGCTTGCAGCGCCTGCATTTGGGTCTGCTGCACTTTTTTCCTCCTCTCATGGGATTTGTAACCGCCTGCGTCCGGAAACCCAACCTTCCACGGAATGGAGCCTGGCGTGCCTCGTGTCCGTCCAGGGTGCTCAGGATTCCCGAGGGCCATTGTGAGCTCGTCGTTCTCTCTGTCTGGAAAGAACGTCCCTTCCTGCGCTGCTTCGATATACTGCTTAAGCTTACTGACTGGTATGTCCATTTGATCATTTGTCCAAATGCACTTCCCTGTTACAGGGTCCAGTGTTCCGCCAGCCCCGAAGAACCAAGTCCGGCAACGGTCTGGCCAGTTAATTGTCTCTGGTTCGATCCCTTTATGAACCAGATCATTCTCAGTCTTGGACCACTTAGGCCAGGCTACGAGGTAGCCACCTGACCCCGTGCGATGGTGAAGCTTCTTCTTCGCAGCATTTTGCTTGTTTGTCGCCGACATCTTCTTACTCTTTTCCGATGTCTTGTGGGCCACAAATGCGGGCCAGTGATCTCTGATATTCTCATATCTGCCCTTAAATTCTGGTGTCTCATTATTTTCGACAAACTTATTCAGCTCTTTCTTCCACCTCCTGAATAGTTCTGCCATCCTCTTCAGAGCAAAAGACTTGATTAATTTCTCTTTAACTGGGTTCTCTGGATTATCCTCAGGCGGTAGGGTGAAATTTGACTTCAGCTCAGTATAAAGATCATTTTTCTGCATATCATTGACATAAGAGACCTCAGGGTCTTCTATAGCCGGCTTAAACCATTGCTGGATGCTTATCGGGATCTTGTCCCTAACCAGAACCCCGCACTGAGCAACAAATGCGCTCTTTGTCCGGAGGGGTTCAATAGGTTGGCCGTCGGGCACGATTGCTATGATCTCAAACTTTTCATCCGAGCTCAACTTTTTCTTCGGGCCTCGTCTATTTACCGAAGTTGTGCTCGATCCGGAGGGCTAGAAAAAAGAACAAAGACTTAATTAATATGTGTACATACCAAAACAATGAATGCATCAATCAGCTAGTCAGCATAGGCTTAACTAATATATATACCTGGCCGGACTCGGTTCGGTCACCGGAGCCGTCCTCATGTTCTTCTTCTTGCACCGGCATTAGGTCACCGTAGCCATCTTGTTCACCCTCTCCTTCCAGACCATTGGTTTCGTTGAGAAACAACGAGATGGCATCACTTCCTTCTGCGATTATGTCCCTCAACAACGCTTCTTTTGTTGCTTCGTCTAGGGCGGTGTCCATAGTTTCTACAAATATTTACAACATGGCAATTATTATTCAAACATGATAGATGGATATATTAGTGCCAAACGTAGAACTAGCTACCTAATCATAGTAAGCTATCGGGAGGGGGTATATATCGACAACGACGACACTACATCTATGTCCCTCGACGACCCTCGTTCCCGATAAAAAAAAGAGGAAGAAGAAGAAAAATAAGAGGAGAAGAAAGAATAGAGGAGAAGATCTCCTCTATTCTTTCTTCTTCTCCTCTATTCTTTCTTCTCCTCTTTTTTTCTTCTTCCTCTTCTTTTTTTATCCTCTTCTTCCTCTCATGTTCGATAGGATCGCCGAGGGGTCGGGAGGTTGCGTAGTGTCTCAGGATTCAACAAAACCATGTCTTCATCATTAGGCGAAAGTAACATGTGCATGATGGTACGAAGCTCTTCAAAGTTGTTCTGGAACGGACTCCAAGATAGGATAATCCGCCTTTTGGTACAAAGTTCAGCAAGAGCCTTCCGAATATCGCTATTTGGAAGGCCTTTGCTGAATTGGTACCAAAAGGCGGATTATTCTATCCGGGACTCCATTCCAAAACAATTTTGCAGAACTTCGTACCAACATGCCCTGGTTACTTCCGGCTAATGATGAAGGCATGGATTTCTTCAATACTTTGACACTAGGAAACCTCTCTCTACTTCCGGCTAATAAGAATAAGAATAAGAAGAATAAGAAGAAGAAAAGAAGAAAAAAAAGAGGAGAAGAAGAAAGGAATAGTGGAGAAAAGAGAAAATAGAATATATTCTATTTTCTCTTCTTCTCCACTATTCCTTTCTTCTTCTCCTCTTCTTTTTCTTCTTTTTTCTTGTTCTTATTTATTTCTCCTCTTCTTTTCGGTAGAGGAAGCCCTAAATAGCTAGCAAGTTTCGTGGGTGTGAGATACATGTGGCCTTTGGTGTCGAACACTACATCCACGTCCCACAAGTGACGTGGGCGTCGAAGCCCGCGCCACATGTGGGATGTGGATGTAGTGTCCGACACCGACGGTACATGTATCTCACACCGACGATACTTTCTATTTAGGGTTTCTCCTCTACCGCTCGGCGACCCTCGACGACCCTCGTTCCCGATAAAATAAAGAGGAAGAAGAAGAAGAAAAAACAAGAAAAGAAAGAATAGAGGAGAAGACTTCCTCTTCTTCCTCTCCTCTTCTTCTCCCTCTTCTTCCCCTTCTTCCTCGCCTCTCTCATGAATGTCCGACGTTCTCGACCCCCCCATGTGTCAAAGAAAAAAAAGAGGAGAAGAAGGAAGGAATGGAGGAGAAAAGAGAAAATAGAATATATATTCTAATTTTCTCTTCTTCTCCTCTATTCTTTTCTTCTTCTCCTCTTCCTTTTCTTCCTCTCCTCGTCTTCTCCTTCTTCTTCTCCTTCTTTCTCTACTTATTTTCCTTTTCCTTATTTTACTTTTTCCTCTCCACTAACATAAAATGCACTAACTTAAAATGCAACAAACATAAAATGCACTAAAGAGGCTCAACTAACCTAAAATCAGTGATAAAATGCACTAACCTAAAATCGATATCTACTAACAACTTAAAAAAATTAAGGCGGGCGCGGGGCGACGACGGGCTCGGGGCGACGGCGCGGGGCGACGACGTACGGGCTCGGGGCGGCGACGGGGCGGGGGCGGGGCGACGGCGGGCGGGCGGGGCGACGGCGGCGGGGCGGCGACGGGCGGGGCGACGACGGAACCGGGGGGCGTCGGGGCGAATGGGAGCGGTTGGCCAAAATTTCACAAGTGTTGGCTTATATAGCCAGAGCAATGGTCCCGGTTCGTGCTACAACCGGACTAATGCCCCTTTGGTCCCGGTTGGTGCCACGAACCGGGACCAAAGGCCAATTTTCAGCAGCCCAAAGGGCGGGAAGCGGCGGCCTTTGGTCCCGGTTGGTGGCACCAACCGGGACTAAAGGGGGCATGGTCACGGTTGGTGCCACGAACCGTGACCAATGCCCCCTTTAGTCCCGGTTGGTGCCACCAACCGGGACCAATGCCCTTGTGCTGCCCCGCGCCCAAAAGTTTAGTCCCACATCGCTAGCTGAAGGGCGCCGGCACTGGTTTATAAGCGCTGCTGCCTCCCCATTCGAGCTCCTCTCTAATGCAGGCTTTTGGGCCTAAACTTGCTACTGCCTGTGGGCCTATTGGGCCTCTGCGGGCCTGAATCCTGGCCCATGTAGGGTTTCTAGTCGTATTCAGGCCGTGGAGGCCCAGTAGGTGGCATTTTTTTTTGGTTTTTTCTTTTTTATTTCTATTTTTTGGTTTTTTATTTTTTTATTTCTACTTAAAACTAAATACTTACAGTTTTTTAGTGATTTATTTTTGCTTTTAGGTCACAAAAATTAGTTTATGAATAACTTTACTATAAAAATAGAATTTTTTTTCTATTTATTTTTTATTTATACTTACAACTAAATACTTATAGTTTTTTAGTGATTTCTTTTTGATTTTAGGTCACAAAAATTATAAACTTTCTGTTAGTGCCATTAGTTTTAAAATTTTGAATAGTTTAAATTGGAATTTTATAAAATTTGTGTGAATCACTAGTTTATGAATAACTTTACTATAAAAATAGAATTTTTTTTTCTTCTTTGCTATTTATTTTTTATTTATACTTACAATTAAATACTTATAGTTTGATTTTAGGTCACAAATATTATATTCTTTTTGCTATTGAAGAATATTATAGTTTTATTTTAGTTGATCATAACATAATATTTTAATTGATTGTTTTTATTTTCATAAAAGTTTTGTAGTTCATTCTGTTTGCTATTAATTCATTCTTTGAGCTAAATGACTCCGAAATTGGAAAGCATTTCAAAATGAACTCTGAAAAGGTTGAAAGTTGGCATGGTATCATCATTTCACCCACATAGCATGTTCCAAAAAGTAGAGAGGGTTACGACAAAAACTTGATGCACTTCGTATACAAAATGGACAATCACTTTCGAAGTATCAAAGTTTCGAACCATAAGACATGAAAGCATTTCAAATGAACTCTGAAAAAGTTGAAAGTTGGGATGGTATCATAATTTCACCCACATAGCATTTGCTTATTGCGGGAGAAAGTCTTCACTTTTTCTTCACTTGTGTCATTTGCTTATTGCGCCGTAACCATGGATAATCTTCATTGTTTATCAGGATGCTTGGGTCAGCCTTGACATTGAAGGGAGGAATTTCATGAAACTTTTCATAATCTTCAGACATGTCTGTCTTGCCGTCCACTCCCAGGATGTCCCTTTTTCCTAAAAGAACTATGTGGCGCTTTGGCTCATCGTATGATGTATTCGCTTCCTTATCTTTTCTTTTTCTCGGTTTGGTAGACATGTCCTTCAGAGAGATAACCTGTGCCACATCATTGGCTAGGACAAACGGTTCATCAGTGTACCCAAGATTTTTCAGATCCACTGTTGTCATTCCGTACTGTGGGTCTACCTGTACCCCGCCACCTAACAGATTGACCCATTTGCACTTAAACAAAGGGACCTTAAAATCAGATCCGTAGTCAAGTTCCCATATGTCCACTATGTAACCATAATATGTGTCCTTTCCGCTCTCGGTTGCTGCATCAAAGTGGACACCGCTGTTTTGGTTGGTGCTCTTTTGATCTTGGGCGATCGTGTAAAATGTATTCCCATTTATCTCGTATCCTTTGTAAGTCAATACAGTCAAAGATGGTCCCCTGGACAACAAGTACAACTCGTCACAAACAGTGTTGTCACCTCTGAGACGTGTTTCTAACCAACTGCTGAAAGTCCTGATGTGTTCACATGTAATCCAGTCGTCGCATTGCTCCGGGTGTTTGGAGCGCAGACTGTTCTTGTGTTCATCGACATACGGGGTCACCAAGGTAGAGTTCTGTAGAACTGTGTAGTGTGCTTGAGACCAAGAATATCCGTCCCTGCATATTATTGAGTCTCTTCCAAGAGTGCCTTTTCCAGTCAGTCTCCCCTCATACCGCGATTTAGGGAGACCTATCTTGTTAAGGCCAGGAATGAAGTCAACACAAAACCCGATAACATCCTCTGTTTGATGGCCCATGGAGATGCTTCCTTCTGGCCTAGCGCGGTTACGGACATATTTCTTTAGGACTCCCATGAACCTCTCAAAAGGGAACATATTGTGTAGAAATACGGGCCCCAGGATGACAATCTCGTCGACTAGATGAACTAGGACGTGCGTCATGATATTGAAGAAGGATGGTGGGAACACCAGCTCGAAACTGACAAGACATTGCGCCACATCATTCCTTAGCCTTGGTACGATTTCTGGATCGATCACCTTCTGAGAGATTGCATTGAGGAATGCACATAGCTTCACAATGGTTAATCGAACATTTTCCGGTAGAAGCCCCCTCAATGCAACCGGAAGCAGTTGTGTCATAATCACGTGGCAGTCATGAGACTTTAGGTTCTGAAACTTTTTCTCTGGCATATTTATTATTCCCTTTATATTCGACGAGAAGCCAGTCGTGACCTTCATACTGAGCAGGCATTCAAAGAAGATTTCTTTCTCTTCTTTCGTAAGAGCGTAGCTGGCAAGACCTTTATACTGCTTCGGAGGCATGCCGTCTTTTTCATGCAAACGTTGCAGGTCCTCTCGTGCCTCGGGTGTATCTTTTGTCTTCCCATACACGCCCAAGAAGCCTAGCAGGTTCACGCAAAGGTTCTTCGTCACGTGCATCACGTCGATTGAGGAGCGGACCTCTAGGTCTTTCCAGTAGGGTAGGTCCCAAAATATAGATTTCTTCTTCCACATGGGTGCGTGTCCCTCAGCATCATTCGGAACAGCTAGTCCACCGGGACCCTTTCCAAAGATTACATAGTGTAAATCATTGACCATAGCAAGCACGTGAACACCGGTGTGCATGGCGGGCTTCTTCCGGTGATCTGCCTCGCCTTTGAAATGCTTGCCTTTCTTTCGACATTGATGGTTGGTCGGAAGAAATCGACGATGGCCCAGGTACACATTCTTCCTGCATTTGTCCAGGTATATACTTTCAGTGTCATCTAAACAGTGCGTGCATGCGTGGTATCCTTTGTTTGTCTGTCCTAAAAGGTTACTGAGAGCGGGCCAATCGTTGATGGTCACGAACAGCAACGCCTTAAGGTTAACTTCCTCCTGTCTGTGCTCATCCCACGTACGTACACCGTTTCCATTCCACAGCTGTAAAAGTTCTTCAACTAATGGCCTTAGGTACACATCAATTTCGTTGCCGGGTTGCTTAGGGCCTTGGATGAGAACTGGCATCATAATGAACTTCCGCTTCATGCACATCCAAGGAGGAAGGTTATACATACATAGAGTCACGGGCCAGGTGCTGTGATTGCTGCTCTGCTCCCCGAAAGGATTAATGCCATCCGCGCTTAAAGCAAATCATACATTCCTTGGGTCCTTTGCAAACTCATCCCAGTAATTTCTCTCGATTTTTCTCCACTGCGACCCATCAGCGGGTGCTCTCAACTTCCCATCTTTCTTTCGGTTCTCACTGTGCCATCGCATCAACTTGGCATGCTCTTCGTTTCTGAACAGACGTTTCAACCGTGGTATTATAGGAGCATACCACATCACCTTCGCAGGAACCCTCTTCCTGAGGGGCTCGCCGTCAACATCACCAGGGTCATCTCGTCTGATCTTATACCGCAACGCACCGCATACCGGGCATGCGTTCAGATCCTTGTATGCACCGCGGTAGAGGATGCAGTCATTAGGGCATGCATGTATCTTCTCCACCTCCAATCCTAGAGGGCATACGACCTTCTTTGCTGCGTATGTACTGTCGGGCAATTCGTTATCGTTTGGAAGCTTCTTCTTCAATATTTTCAGTAGCTTCTCAAATCCTTTGTCAGCCACAGCATTCTCTGCCTTCCACTGCAGCAATTCCAGTACGGTACCGAGCTTTGTGTTGCCATCTTCGCAATTGGGGTATAACCCTTTTTTGTGATCCTCTAACATGCGATCGAACTTCAGCTTCTCCTTTTGACTAATGCATTGCGTCCTTGCATCGACAATGACCCGGCGGAGATCATCATCATCGGGCACATCGTCTGGTTCCTCTTGATCTTCAGCAGCTTCACCCGTGGCAGCATCATTGGGCACATTGTCTGGTTCCTCTTGATCTTCACCAGCTCCCCCCATTGCAGCATCACCGTATTCAGGGGGCACATAGTTGTCATCGTACTCTTCTTCTTCGCCGTCTTCCATCATAACCCCTATTTCTCCGTGCCTCGTCCAAACATTATAGTGTGGCATGAAACCCTTGTAAAGCAGGTGGGAGTGAAGGATTTTCCGGTTAGAGTAAGACCTCGTATTCCCACATTCAGTGCATGGACAACACATAAAACCATTCTGCTTGT
>NC_053028.1:291326597-291341365 GCF_003073215.2 Triticum urartu
GTTTGGGGGTACGTATGTATATATAGGAGGAAGAAGTACGTCGTTGGAGCATCGAGGGGCCCACGAGGCAGGGGGCGCGCCCCCCACCCTCGTGACTGCCTCTCTGATGCCTTGGCGTAGGGTCCAAGTCTCCTAGATCACATCCGGTGAGAAAATCACGTTCCCGAAGGTTTCATTCCGTTTAGACTCCGTTTGATACTCCGTTTCTTCGAAACACTGAAATAGGCAAAAAACAGCAATTCTGGGCTGGGCCTCCGGTTAATACGTTAGTCCCAAAAATAATATAAAAGTGGAAACTAAAGCCCAATATAGTCCAAAACAGTTAATAATATAGCATGGAGCAATCAAAAATTATAGATACGTTGGAGACGTATCAGGCATCCCCAAGCTTAATTCCTGCTCGTCCTCGAGTAGGTAAATAATAAAAAGAGAATTTTTTTTATGCGGAGTGCTACTTGGCGTAATTTCAATGCAAATCTTCTTAATTGTGATATGAATATTCAGATTCAAAAGATTCAAGACAAAAGTTTATATTGACATAAAAATAATAATACTTCAAGCATACTAACAAAGCAATGGGTAACGCCGGCGACGTGGTCAGGCGGCGGCGCGTTTGGGCACAATGGATGTGGCATCTACGGTGTTCTAGGGGCGAAACAGAAAGCACGGGGAGGTTCAGCAACTCACAGAGAAGCCGCAGGGAGGGTCAGCGTGCTCGGGGAAGGCTCGGTGCGGTCGGAACGGCGACGGTGACCTGGGCGGCCCGAGGTTGAAGACGATGGCGGCGGGGATGATGCAGGGGCTCCGGCGTCATGTGGCTTGCCTAGCCGGCGTAGTCGACGACGACGAACCGTCCGGACACGGTGAAAGGGCACGGGGACGGCATTGGACGCGGCTGCGGTGGCGGCGGCGATGGTGACGTCTCGGGCGACGTCGAGGAGGGCGAGAGAGAGGGGTGAGAGGGGAGTGCGGGTGTCTGCGAGGTCGGGGAGAGCGAGAGGGTTCGTCCCACGTCGACAGCTCGACGAGGGGAACGGCGAGGCGGCGGGCAGCTGCGTGGCACGCATGCTGTGCTCACCGTCGAGCACCTGCCTGCCTGCCTGGCCGAGCCAAGCAGCTCGCTGGAGCAGTAGCTGGGCTGGGCGGGCAGGTGGGCCTGGTGGGTGGCGCCAGGTAAGCCTTTCCCTTTCTCCCTTTCCTGTTTTGTTTTCTTTTTCTATTTTCTATAGCTTTAGGGCTTTATTAAAAATACTTAGGCACTTACTAAAATCCTAAAAATAATTGTGGGCTCTGTTGGGATTATTCCTAACAGCCCTCACTTAAATCCAGAATTATTTGAACATTTAAAATATTTACTAGCATTTAATGTCCAAAAGCAAATTACATATGATTTAATTCAGTGACCTTCTGTTGACCTAGAAAAATGTGCACCAATTTTGCCAGAGGTTCTAACCCAAGACAAAGAGGGTGAACTTTTTAGAAGGGCATTTCAGGTTCATTGAAAATAATTTTAGTAAACCCTAGTTGTTTCCAGGGGGTGTTGGGGGTTTCTGCCTTCCCCAATTCAAATTTAAGAGGAATTTAAACATGATGCACATTCTAATGCTTGAACTAGCTAGGGTGTGACAACTCACCCCCACTCAAAAGAATCTCGTCCCGAGATTTAGGATCCTCTGGAAAGAAGGTGGGGTACTCGAGTCGAAGACGATCCTCCCTTTCCCAAGTGGCTTCTTTCTCGGAGTGGTGTGACCATTGAACCTTGAGAAACTTGATATTATGACGTCGAGTGGTACGCTCGGCTTGATCAAGGATACGAACGGGATATTCCCGATAGGAGAGGTTATCTTGTAGATCATGCGTTTCGTGGTCCACTCCACGGATAGGATCCGTGAAGCAATGCCTGAGTTGAGAAACGTGGAAGACATCGTGAACTCTGGAAAGATGCGGAGGTAGTTCCAATTGGTAGGCAACTTCTCCTGGTTTGGCAAGAATGCGAAAGGGTCCAATGTAATGAGGAGCCAATTTGGCTTTGATACCGAAACGACGGGTTCCTTTTAACGGGGTAACCCGAAGGTAAGCCTTCTTGTCGACTTCATAAGTCATAGACTTATGTTTACGATCATATTGACTCTTTTGACGAGATTGGGCTGTTTTCAATTTCTCACGAATAACGCGAACCTTCTCTTCTGCTTCCTGAATCATATCCGGGCCAAAGAGTTGTCTTTCCCCGGTTTCTGACCAGTTAAGAGGCGTTCGACATTTTCGCCCAAGCTAGATTGATAACTATTGTTATAAGCAAACTCCGCGAATGGAAGGCATTTCTCCCAACTCATTCCGAACGAGATAACAGAAGCTCGGAGCATATCTTCCAGAATTTGATTGACTCGCTCTACTTGACCACTTGATTGAGGATGGAAGGCGGTGCTAAAAGAGAGACGAGTTCCCATAGCATTTTGGAAACTTTCCCAAAATCGAGAGGTGAAGAGACTCCCACGGTCTGAGTTAATTTCCAATGGGACACCATGGAGAGACACTATTCGGGAGATGTATAATTCGGCTAGCTGGCTAGCGGTGATACTCTCACGAACAGGTAGGAAATGGGCTACTTTGGAAAGTCGGTCGATCACGACGAAGATGGCATTATTCCCTCTCTTGGTTCTGGGAAACCCAGTGATGAAATCCATACTGATTTTATCCCATTTCCAT
Source organism: Triticum urartu (assembly GCF_003073215.2). Taxonomy (NCBI): domain Eukaryota; kingdom Viridiplantae; phylum Streptophyta; class Magnoliopsida; order Poales; family Poaceae; genus Triticum; species Triticum urartu. The sequence goes on from NC_053028.1 coordinate 291,329,304, forward strand.
TCAGGGATAGCCAAAGGTTGAAGGGTGCCAGCAGGCCATTGATGCTCTGCTTTAACACGACGACAAACATCGCAATTAGCAATGTATTGAGCGATTTCTCTATTCATCCTAGTCCACCAAAACCTCTGGCGTAGGTCTTGATACATTTTGGTACTACCGGGATGAATGGTGAGAGGGGATTCATGAGCTTCCTTAAGGATCAGCTGCCTCAGGTTTCGTGCCTTTGGAACCACTAGGCGATTCCCAAAGTATACGACACCTTGATCATCAATGGAGAAACAATTCGCGACTCCTTTCTTAATGTTTCTCTTAATACGGGAAATTCCCGGATCTACCTTCTGTGCCTTGATGATCTGATCCGTAAGGGTAGGTTTCGCCACCAGGGTGGATAGGAATCCTCGAGGAACAATGTGAAGATTTAGCTTACGAAATTCCTCATGGAGAAGTGGTTGACTTTGTTGTAACATCAGGTTGTTACAATAGGACTTACGGCTTAGCGCATCAGCCATGACATTGGCTTTGCCCGGGGTGTAAGCTATTCCTAAGTCGTAATCCGAGATCAACTCGACCCAACGTCTTTGCCTGAGATTCAAATCTGGTTGGGTGAAGATATATTTCAAAATTTGGTGATCGGTGAAGATCTCGCAACGATTACCGAGGAGGTAATGTCGCCAAGTTTTAAGTGCATGGACTACAGCTGCAAGCTCTAGATCATGTGTGGGATAATTTTCCTCATGTGGGTGTAATTGCCGTGAAGCATACGCAATTACCTGACGATCTTGCATGAGTATGCAACCTAGTCCTTGTTGCGAGGCATCGCAATAGATAATAAAGTCCTTGGAGAAATCTGGTGGTACCAGTACGGGAGCAGATGTCATGCGTCTTTTCAGTTCCTGAAAACTGAACTCGCACTGTGGAGTCCACTCGAACTTCTTATCTTTCTTGAGGAGTTCAGTTAGAGGTTTAGCAACCTTGGAGAAATTTTCGACGAAGCGGCGGCAATAGCTCGCTAAGCCAAGGAAGCTCCGAACTTGCTTAACCGTCTCAGGTGGAGTCCAATCAAGGACGGCTTGAACTCGCTCGGGATTGACAGCAATACCCTTACCAGAAATTACATGGCCTAGATAGGTCACTTATGGCAACCAAAATTCACACTTGGAGAATTTGGCATAAAGGTGATGCTCTCGAAGTTTCATCAATACCAACCTTAGATGTTCGGCATGTTCCTCTTCATTCTTGGAGTAGATGAGTATGTCATCGAGGTATACTACGACGAATTTATCCAAATACTCCATGAAGACCGAGTTCATTAACCGAGAGAAGGTGGCTGGGGCATTGGTTAAACCGAAGGACATAACGGTGTACTCGTATTGGCCATAACGAGTAACAAAGGCTGTTTTGGGAATGTCCCCGTTTCTGATTTTGATTTGATGGTAGCCCAACCTCAAATCCATCTTGGAAAAGACTGAGGATCCAGCGAGCTGATCATACAGATCGTTGATCCTGGGAAGCGGGTATTTGTTCTTGATGGTGACCAAATTGACGGGTCGGTAATCCACAACCATTCGATCCGTTCCATCCTTCTTATTGACGAAGAGGATGGGGCAAGCCCAAGGAGAGGAGCTAGGACGGATGAAACCCTTTTTCAAGGCCTCATCGAGTTGGTTCTTAAGCTCAGCTAGTTCTAAGGGTGCCATCTTGTAGGGTCTTCTAGAAATTGGAACGGTTCTTGGAACAAGGTCTATCACAAACTCGACATCCCTGTCAGGTGGAACACCTGGCAGTTCTTCTGGAAAGACATCCGGAAAGTCTCGGACTACCGGAACATCCTCAAGGTCTGGAAGGGGGTTGGCATTTAGGGAGTAAAGTTGGCGCTTGGCCACTCGAGTTAAGACATTGACTGTCTTGCCCGATGGGTGAGTAAGTTGAACGGTTCTAGTGGCACAATCGATCTTAGCATAATGAGCTGACATCCAGCCCATAGCCAAGATGATGTTTATGTCCGAGGACTTGAGAGCTATTAAGGATGCAAGGAAGACAAGTCTATCGACAAGAATTTCGTTCCCATGGCTTACTCTAGAAGTTTGCCATCTTGAGCCAGGGGTTTGAATTTCCATGGTAGAGGGCATGTCACAGAATGTCGTGTTATGCAATCGAGCATAGTTCTCGGATATGAATGAATGAGATGCCCCAGTATCGAAAAGAACAGATGCCGGATGGCAGTTAACAAGGAGCGTACCAAGGACGACGTTGGGATCCTCATGAGCCTCCTCGGCTGAAACATAGTTGACATGGCCACGTGCAGTGGAGGCCGGCTTGGCGTAGAATGTTTTTCCCGCGGGCTTACCACGGCCAATGGACTTTCCAGTTTGAACAGGGTTGTTGTTCTGGGGACACTCTCGGCTATAGTGACCTGGCTCTCCACACTTAAAGCATGTCACCACATTGGGGCGTGGAGCAGCATTAGCAGCGGGGCCACCATAGGGCTTGGGCGGTGCAAATTGCTGGTTGGGACGAGGCGCCTCAAAGGATGGCATCGGGATGAACCTGGGTGGCAGTGCCGTGCTTGGAATCCACACCCGGCGCTTCTGAGCTCCAGAGCTGGATGAAGAGCCAAAATCACGGGAGTGCTTGCGTGAAGCATCATAATCAGTCTGGCCTGTCTCAGCACTAATGGCTTTATTGACCAACTTCTGAAAGGAGGTGCACTCATGCAGACGAAGATTGCGGCGAAGCTCAGGGCTAAGTCCCTTGCGGAACCTTGCCTGCTTCTTAGCGTCAGTAGATACCTCTTCGGGAGCATAGCGTGCCAGATTCCCAAATTCACGACTATAAGCATCCACAGTCAGTCTTCCTTGGGTGAAGTTGCAGAACTCCTCCCTCTTGCGATCCATGAGACCTTCCGGAATGTGATGCTCACGGAAAGCCTCACTGAATTCAGCCCAGGTAGTGATTTGGCCGACCGGGCGCATAGCTTCGAAGTGTTCCCACCAAAGGCTAGCAGGGCCTTCGAGGTGATAGGCAGCATAAGTAACCTTGTCGGCTTCGGCTACGTTGGCAGAACGTAGCTTGTGGGTGATGCTGCGAAGCCAGTCATCCGCGTCGAGGGGTTCGACGGAATGGTTAAACTTTGGTGGGTACAGCTTGATAAAGTCATTAATTGACACCAAGTCATTTCGCGGGTGGCGTGCAGTGTTCTACTCAATCCGCTGCAGTAGGCGGTTAGTCTCACGCTTGTTTCTTTCCGCCTCTAGCATTACTTCGGCCAGAGAAGGCGGGTGAGGCAGATTTTCACCCCTAGCTGCACTGGCTTCCCCCTGCTCCGAGGCAGCAGGGTTGCTGCGGGTGTTGACCATCCTAGGAGAAAACAAGACAACGGTTTAGACAAGGATGGATCAAACTTAGCAAGGAAGTGCAGAATGTAATGGATAACACGGAATGCAGAGATGTTCATCCGTATGTCATGGTAATATAAAACTACCATATATATACCAACGGTCATACACACCATACATAGTTCAGTACAAGCCCAGGCTACAGTACAACTATGATGAAAGACGTTACATCTCATCGGAGGCATTCCAAGCTCCTATACATTATTTGTCTACACCTCCGGAATCGATTACACGCAAAGTCATATTCCACAAGTCACGCAGGACAGTGGAGATACAACTACTACAATACTAGTGGTACTACTACTAACTCAGACAGCTCCGTAGTAGTCCTCATAGAAGTCACCTCCATAGCCTGGAAGTTCAACATGACCATCCGGGAACAGACGGTCCTGAGGAGCCTATGGACCATAGGGGCTACGATGAGGTCTTGGACCAACAAACGGTGGCCTGCAGGGACCACAGGGTGGGGTGATGCCTCCCACATCACGCCAATCCACCATGTCTGGCAAAGCAGATCTCACAGGATACAGATCCCTTGTATCCATACATCCAGCTTGCACCGCAGGTGCAAACCGAGTCAATGTAGCCCAATGATCAGCACGGGTATTGAAAAGCTCCAACCTCAAGGCCCGATTCTCTCGGTCCTTATCTTCAAGCATCTCGGCAGTGGTATGAGTTAATGAGTCCTCCTGAGTGGAGTCGGCATAGATAGCCTGAAGATACCCTTGCGCTCCCGGAAGTGAAGCTGGCATGTAACGGAAGTCGGTGTTCCGAAGCAGGCCAGTCCGGACTCGCATGATGGTCATCATGGAATAGGCAGCATCCTGCACAGCCATCTCAACAGTAACCCCGAGTCCATAGGAACAGTGAAGGGGCTCGGTAGATCCAGGATAAGAAGGAAATATCCTGACGGTGTAGAAATACTGGCTTTGATTAAAGTCGCGGAACTGCTCTTCGACGGTGTATTCGGGATACCAATGGTAACCCGTCTCGATCATTACCCGGACTAACATAGCAGTATGACCGGGCACGTCGAGGCATCGGGTGTTGGTGAACGTAGTAATTTCAAAAAAATTCCTACGCACACACAAGATCATGGTGATGCATAGCAACGAGAGGGGAGAGTGCTATCTACGTACCCACGCAGACCGACTGCGGAAGCGATGACACAACGTAGAGGAAGTAGTCGTACGTCTTCGCGATCCAACCGATCAAGCACCGAAACTACGGCACCTCCGAGTTCGAGCACACGTTCAGCTCGATGACGATCCCCGGACTCCGATCCAGCAAAGTGTCGGGGAAGAGTTCCGTCAGCACGACGGCGTGGTGACTATCTTGATGTACTACAGCAGCAGGGCTTCGCCTAAACTCCGCTACAGTATTATCGAGGACTATGGTGGCTGGGGGCACCGCACACGGCTAAGGTATAGATCACGTGGATCAACTTGTTGTTTTTCTGGGGTGCCTCTGCCTCAGTATATAAAGGACCAAAGGGGGGAGGCTGGCCGGCCACATAGGGTGCACCAGGAGAGTCCTACTCCCTCTGGGAGTAGGATTCCCCCCCCCCCCCAAATCCTAGTTGGAATAGGACTCCTTGAGGGGGGAAAGAGAGAGAGGGGGCCGGCCACCTCTCCTAGTCCTAATAGGACTAGGGGAAGGGGGGAGGCGCACAGCCACCTTGTGCTGCCCCTTTCTCCTTTCCACTAAAGCCCACTAAGGCCCATATAGCTCCCGGGGGGTTCCGGTAACCTCCCGGTACTCCGGTAAAATCCCTATTTCACCCGGAACACTTCCGATATCCAAACATAGGCTTCCAATATATCAATCTTTATGTCTCGACCATTTCGAGACTCCTCGTCATGTCCTCGATCTCATCCGGGACTCCGAACTCCTTCGGTACATCAAAACTCATAAACTCATAATATAACTGTCATCGAAACCTTAAGCGTGCGGACCCTATGGGTTCGAGAACAATGTAGACATGACCGAGACACGTCTCCGGTCAATAACCAATAGCGGGACCTGGATGCCCATATTGGCTCCTACATATTCTACGAAGATCTTTATCGGTCAGACCGCATAACAACATACGTCGTTCCCTTTCTCATCGGTATGTTACTTGCCTGAGATTCGATCGTCGGTATCCAATACCTAGTTCAATCTCGTTACCGGCAAGTCTCTTTACTCGTTCCGTAATACATCATCCCGCAACTAACTCATTAGTTGCAATGCTTGCAAGGCTTAAGTGATGTGCATTACCGAGAGGGCCCAGAGATACCTCTCCGACAATCGGAGTGACAAATCCTAATCTCGAAATACGCCAACCCAACATCTACCTTTGGAGACACCTGTAATGCTCCTTTATAATCACCCATTTACGTTGTGACATTTGGTAGCACCCAAAGTGTTCCTCCGGCAAACGGGAGTTGCATAATCTCATAGTCATAGGAACATGTATAAGTCATGAAGAAAGCAATAGCAACATACTAAACAATCGGGTGCTAAGCTAATAGAATGGGTCATGTCAATCAGATCATTCAACCAATGATGTGATCCCGTTAATCAAATAACAAATTCTTTGTGTATGGTTAGGAAACATAACCATCTTTGATTAACGAGCTAGTCAAGTAGAGGCATACTAGTGACACTCTATTTGTCTATGTATTCACACATGTATTATGTTTCCGGTTAATACAATTCTAGCATGAATAATAAACATTTATCATGAAATAAGGAAATAAATAATAACTTTATTATTGCCTCTAGGGCATATTTCCTTCAGTCTCCCACTTGCACTAGAGTCAATAATCTAGATCACATCACTATGTGATTAACATCGATAGTTCACATCATCATGTGATTAACACCCATAGTTCACATCGCCATGTGACGAACACCCAAAGGGTTTACTAGATTCGGTAATCTAGTTCACATCGCTATGCGATTAACACCCAAAGAGTACTAAGGTGTGATCATGTTTTGCTTGTGAGAGAATCTTAGTCAACGGTCTTTCACATTCAGATCCGTTATGTATTTTTGCAATTTTCTATGTCTACAATGCTCTGCACGGAGCTACTCTAGCTAATTGCTCCCACTTTCAATATGTATCTAGATCGAGACTTAGAGTCATCCAGATCAGTGTCAAAACTTGCATCGACGTAACCCTTTACGGCGAACCTTTTTGTCATGTCCATAATCGAGAAACATATCCTTATTTCATTAAGGATAATTCTGACCGCTGTCCAGTGATCTACTCCTAGATCACTATTGTACTCCCTTGCCAAATCAGTGTAGGGTACACAATAGATCTGGTATACAGCATGACATACTTTATAGAACCTATGGCCAAGGCATAGGGAAGGACTTTTATTCTCTTTCTATCTTCTGCCGTGGTCGGGCTTTGAGTCTTACTCAACTTCACCCCTTGTAATACAGGCAAGAACTCTTTCTTTGACTACTCCATTTTTGAACTACTTCAAAATCTTGTCAAGGTATGTACTCATTGAAAAAACTTATCAAGCGTCTTGATCTATCTCTATAGATCTTGGAGCTCAATATGTAAGCAGCTTCACCAAAGTATTTCTTTGAAAAACTCCTTTCAAATACTCCTTTATGATTTCCAGAATAATTCTACATTATTTCCGATCAACAATATGTCATTCACATATACTTATCAGAAATGCTGTAGTGCTCCCACTCACTTTCTCGTAAATACAGGCTTCACCGCAAGTCTATATAAAACTATATGCTTTGATCAACTCATCAAAGCGTATATTCCAACTCCGAGATGCTTGCACCAGTCCATAGATGGATCGCTGGAGCTTGCACATTTTGTTAGCACCTTTCGGATTTGACAAAACCTTCTAGTTGCATCGTATACAACTCTTCTTTATTAAATCCATTAAGGAATTCAGTTTTGTTTATCCATTTGCCAGATTTCATAAAATGCGGCAATTGCTAACATGATTCGGACAGACTTAAGCATAGATGCGAGTGAGAAACTCTCATCGTAGTCAACACCTTGAACTTGTCGAAAACCTTTTTGCGACAATTCTAGCTTTGTAGATAGTAACACTACTATCAGCGTCTGTCTTCCTCTTGAAGATCCATTTATTTTCTATGGCTTGCCGATCATCGGGCAAATCCATCAAAGTCCATACTTTGTTCTCATACATGGATCATATCTCAGATTTCATGGCCTCAAACCATTTTGCGGAATCTGGGCTCATCATCGCTTCCTCATAGTTCGCAAGTTCGTCATGGTCTAGTAACATGACTTCCAGAACAGGATTACCGTACCACTCTGGTGCGGGTCTCACTCTGGTTTACCTACGAGATTTGGTAGTAACTTGATCTTAAGTTACATGATCATCATCATTAGCTTCTCACTAATTGGTGTAGTAGTCACAGGAACAGATTTCTGTGATGAACTACTTTCCAATAAGGGAGCAGGTACAGTTACCTCGTCAAGTTCTACTTTCCTCCCGCTCACTTCTTTCGAGAGAAACTCCTTCTCTAGAAAGTTTCCGAATTTAGAAACAAAAGTCTTGCCTTCGGATCTGTGATAGAAGGTGTATCCAATAGTTTCCTTTGGATATCCTATGAAGATTTACTTCTCCGATTTGGGTTCGAGCTTATCATGTTGAAACTTTTTCACATAAGCATCGCAGTCCCAAACTTTAAGAAACGACAGCTTAGGTTTCTTGCCAAACCATAGTTCATATGGTGTCGTCTCAACGGATTTTGATGGTGCCCTATTTAACGTGAATGCAGCTGTCTCTAATGCATAACCCCAAAACGATAGTGGTAGATTGGTAAGATACATCATAGATTGCACTATATCCAATAAAGTATGGTTATGACGTTCGGACACACCATTACATTGTGGTGTTCCAGGTGGCATGAGTAGTGAAACTATTTCACATTGTTTTTAACTGAAGGCCAAACTCGTAACTCAAATACTCTTCTCTACGATCAGATCATAGAAACTTTATTTTCTTGTTACGATGATTTTTCACTTCACTCTGAAATTCTTTGAACTTTTCAAATGTTTCAGACTTATGTTTCATCAAGTAGATATACTCATATCTGCTTAAATCATCTGTGAAGATCAGAAAATAATGATACTTGTCGCGAGCCTCAATATTCATCGGACCACATACATCAGTATGTATGATATCCAACAAATCTTGTCGCTCGCTCCATTGTTCCGAAGAACAGAGTCTTAGTCATCTTGCCCATGAGGCATGGTTCGCAAGCATCAACTGATTCATAATCAAGTGATTCCAAAAGCCCATCAGCATGGAGTTTCTTCATGCGCTTTACACCAATATGACCTAAATGGCAGTGCCACAAATAAGTTGCACTATCATTATTAACTTTGCATCTTTTGGTTTCAATATTATGATTATGTGTATCACTATGATCGAGATCCAATGAACTATTTTCATTGGGTGTGTAACCATATAAGGTTTTATTCATGTAAACAGAACAACAATTTATTCTCTTTAAATGGATAACCATATTACAATAAACATGATCAAATCATATTCATGCTCAACGCAAACACCAAATAACACTTATTCAGGTTCAACACTAATCCCGAAATTATAGGGAGTGTGTGATGATGATCATATCAATCTTGGAACCATTTCCAACACACATCGTCACTTCACCCTTAACTTGTCTCTGTTTATTCTGCAACTCCCGTTTCGAGTTACTAATCTTAGCAACTGAACTAGCATCATAATACTGAGGGTTTGCTATAAACACTAGTAAAGTACACATCAATAACATGTATATCAAATATACTTATGTTCACTTTGCCATCCTTCTTATCCGCCAATCACTTGGGGTAGTTCCGCTTCCAGTGACCAGTCCCTTTGCAGTAGAAGCACTTAGTCTCAGGCTTAGGACCAGACTTGGGCTTCTTCACTTGAGCAGCAACTTGCTTGCCGTTCTTCTTGAAGTTCCCCTTCTTCCCTATGCCCTTTTCTTGAAACTAGTGATCTTGTCAACCATCAACACTTGATGTTTTCCTTGATTTCTACCTTCGTTGATTTCAGCATCACGAAGAGCTTGGGAGTTGTTTCCATTATCCCTTGCATATTATAGTTCATCACGAAGTTCTACTAACTTGGTGATGGTGACCAGAGAATTCTGTCAATCACTATCTTATCTGGAAGATTAACTCCCACTTGATTCAAGCAATTGTACTAACCAGACAATCTGGGCACATGCTCACTAGTTGAGCGATTCTCCTCCATCTTTTAGCTATAGAACTTGTTAGAGACTTCATATCTCTCAACTCGGGTATTTGCTTGAAATATTAACTTCAACTCCTGGAACATCTCATATGCTCCATGACGTTCAAAACGTCTTTGAAGTCCCGATTCTAAGCCATTAAGCATGGTGCACTAAACTATCAAGTAGTCATCAAATTGAGCTAGCCAAATGTTCATAACGTCTGCATCTGCTCCTGCAATAGGTCCGTCACCTAGCGGTGCATCAAGGACATAATTCTTCTGTGCAACAATGAGGATAAACCTCAGATCACGGATCCAATCCGCATCATTGCTACTAACATCTTTCAACACAATTTTCTCTAGGAACATATCAAAATAAACACAGGGAAGCAACAACGCGAGCTATTGATCCACAACATAGATATGCTAATACTACCAGGACTAAGTTCATGATAAATTAAAGTTCAATTAATCATATTACTTAAGAACTCCCACTTAGATAGACATCCCTCTAATCTTCTAAGTGATCACGTGATCCAAATCAACTAAACCATAACCGATCATCACGTGAGATGCAGTAGTTTTCAATGGTGAACATCGTTATGTTGATCATATCTACTATATGATTCACGCTCGACCTTTCGGTCTCCGTGTTCCGAGGCCATATCTGTATATGCTTGGCTCGTCAAGTATAACCTAAGTATTCTGCGTGTGCAACTGTTTTGCACCCATTGTATTTGAACGTAGAGCCTATCACACCCAATCATCACGTGGTGTCTCAGCACGAAGAACTTTCGCAACGGTGCATACTCAGGGAGAACACTTCTTGATAATTAGTGAGAGATCATCTTATAATGCTACTGTCAAACTAAGCAAAATAAGATGTATAATAGATAAACATCATATGCAATCAAAATATGTGACATGATATGGCCATCATCATCTTGCTTCTTTGATCTCCATCTCCAAAGTACTGTCATGATCTCTATCGTCACCGGCATGACACCATGATCTCCATCATCTTGATCTATATCAATGTGTCGTCACACGGTCGTCTCGCCAACTATTGCTCTTGCAATTATTGCTATCGCATAGCGATAAAGTAAAGCAATTATTTGGCGCTTGCATCTTGTGCAATAAAGAGACAACCATAAGGCTCTTGCCAGTTGCCGATAACTTTATCAAAACATGATCATCTCACACAACAACTTATATCTCATCACGTTTTGACCATATCACATCACAACATGCCCTGCAAAAACAAGTTAGACGTCCTCTACTTTGTTGTTGCAAGTTTTACGTGGCTGCTATGGGCTTAAGTAAGAACCAATCTCACCTACGCATTAAAACCACAACGATAGTTTGTCAAATAGACTCCGTTTTAACCTTTGCAAGGACCGGGCGTAGCCACACTCGGTTCAACTAAAGTTGGGGAAACTGTCACCCGCTAGCCACCTTTGTGCAAAGCACGTTGGGAGAACCGGTCTCGCGTAAGCGTACGCGTAATGTCGGTCCGGGCCGCTTCATCCAACAATACCGCCGAACCAAAGTATGACATGCTGGTAGGCAGTATGACTTATATCGCCCACAACTCACTTGTGTTCTACTCGTGCAAATAACATCAAACCATCAAAACCGAGGCTCTGATGCCACTGTTGGTGAACGTAGTAATTTCAAAAAAATTCCTACGCACACACAAGATCATGGTGATGCATAGCAACGAGAGGGGAGAGTGCTGTCTACGTACCCACGCAGACCGACTGTGGAAGCGATGACACAACGTAGAGGAAGTAGTCGTACGTCTTCGCGATCCAACCGATCAAGCACCGAAACTACGGCACCTCCGAGTTCGATCACACGTTCAGCTCGATGATGATCCCCGGACTCCGATCCAGCAAAGTGTCGGGGAAGAGTTCCGTCAGCACGACGGCGTGGTGACGATCTTGATGTACTACAGCAGCAGGGCTTCGCCTAAACACCGCTACAATATTATCGAGGACTATGGTGGCTGGGGGCACCGCACACGGCTAAGGTATAGATCACGTGGATCAACTTGTTGTTTTTCTGGGGTGCCTCTGCCTCAGTATATAAAGGACCAAAGGGGGGAGGCTGGCCGGCCACATAGGGTGCGCCAGGAGAGTCCTACTCCCTCTGGGAGTAGGATTCCCCCCCCCCCCAAATCCTAGTTGGAATAGGACTCCTTGAGGGGGGAAAGAGAGAGAGGGGCCGGCCACCTCTCCTAGTCCTAATAGGACTAGGGGAAGGGGGGAGGCGCACAGCCACCTTGTGCTGCCCCTTTCTCCTTTCCACTAAAGCCCACTAAGGCCCATATAGCTCCCGGGGGGTTCCGGTAACCTCCCGGTACTCCGGTAAAATCCCTATTTCACCCGGAACACTTCCGATATCCAAACATAGGCTTCCA
>NC_053028.1:291342365-291380445 GCF_003073215.2 Triticum urartu
ATGGTCATCACTAGGAGTGATCCCGATTATTGTCACTTCGGGGTTGCCGGATCATAACACATAGTAGGTGACTATAGACTTGCAAGGTAGGATCAAGAACTCACATATATTCATGAAAACATAATAGGTTCAGATCTGAAATCATGGCACTCGGACCCTAGTGACAAGCATTAAGCATAGCAAAGTCATAGCAACATCAATCTCAGAACATAGTGGATACTAGGGATCAAACCCTAACAAAACTAACTCGATTACATGATAAATCTCATCCAACCCATCACCGTCCAGCAAGCCTACGATGGAATTACTCATGCACGGCGGTGAGCATCATGAAATTGGTGATGGAGGATGGTTGATGATGACGACGGCGACGAATCCCCCTCTCCGGAGCCCCGAACGGACTCCAGATCAGCCCCCCGAGAGGTTTTAGGGCTTGGCGGCGGCTCCGTATCATAAAACGCGATGATTTGTTCTCTCTGATTTTTTCTCTCCGAAAGCAAATATATAGAGTTGGAGTTGGCGTGGGAAGGCATCCAGGGGCCCCACGAGGTAGGGGGGTGCGCCCTAGGGGGGGGGCGCCCCCACCCTCGTGAGAAGGGTGTGGGCCCCTGGCCTTCATCTTTGGCGAGGATTTTTTTTTCTAAGATGTTCCATGGAGTTTGGTCATTCTGAGAATATTTGTTTTCTGCACATAAAACAACACCATGGCAATTCTGCTGAAAACAGCGCCAGTCTGGGTTAGTTCCATTCAAATCATACAAGTTAGAGTCCTAAACAAGGGCAAAAGTGTTTGGAAAAGTAGATACGACGGAGACGTATCAACTCCCCCAAGCTTAAACCCTTGCTTGTCCTCAAGCAATTCAGTTGACAAACTGAAAGAAAGAAAGAAAAAAAACTTTTACAAACTCTGTTTGCTCTTATTGTTGTAACTATGTCAGGCCAGCATTCAAGTTTTCAGCATAGATCATAACTAACCACATTTGCCATAATTCTCAGGTCTCATAACTACTCATATCAATAGCATAATCAACTAGCAAGTCATAATAATAAATCTCGGATGACAACACTTTCTCAAAACAATCATAATATGATATAACAAGATGGTATCTCGCTAGCCCTTTCTTAGACCGCAAAACATAAATGCAGAGCACCTTTAAAGATCAAGGACTGACTAGACATTGTAATTCATGTTAAAAGAGATCCAATCATAGTCATACCCAATATAAATTAAAAGTGATGAATGCAAATGACGGCTGTGCTCTCTAGCTAGTGCTTTTTAATAAGAGGGTGATGACTCAACATAAAAGTAAATGGATAGGCCCTTCGCGGAGGGAAGTAGGGATTTGTAGAGGTGCCAGAGCTCGGTTTTGAAATAGAGATAAATTGTATTTTGAGCGGTATACTTTCATTGTCAACGCAACAACTAAGAGATGGCGATACCTTCCATGCTAAACACATTATAGGCAGTTCCCAAACAGAATGGTAAAGTTTATACTCCCCCTCCACCAACAAACATCAATCAATGGCTTGCTCGAAACAACTACTGCCTCCAACATACATCAGGTCCCAGGGGGAGTTTTGTTTGCAATTAATTTTGATTTAGTTTGCATAAAGCATGGGACTGGGCATCCCGATGACCAGCCATTTTCTCGTGAGTGAGGAGCGGAGTCCACTCCTCTTGAGAATAACCCGCCTAACATGGAAGATAAGGACAACCTTGGTTGATACATGAGCTATTCGAGTATACAAAACAGAATGTTTATTTGAAGGTTTAGAGTTTGGCACATACAAATTTACTTAGAACGGCAGGTAGATACCGCATATAGGAAGGTATAGTGGACTCATCTGGAATAACTGTGACGCCCCCGATTTAATCGTACACTAATCATACACGCAAACGTGTACGATCAAGATCAGGGACTCACGGGAAGATATCACAACACAACTCTACAAATAAAATAAGTCATACAAGCATCATATTACAAGCCAGGGGCCTTGAGGGCTCGAATACAAGAGCTCGATCATAGACGAGTCAGCGGAAGCAACAATATCTGAGTACAGACATAAGTTAAACAAGTTTGCCTTAAGAAGGATAGCACAAACTCGGATACAGATCGAAAGAGGCGCATGCCTCCTGCCTGGGATCCTCCTAAACAACTCCTGGTCACCGTCAGCGGGCTACACGTAGTAGTAGGCACCTCCCGAGTAGTAGTAGTCGTCATCGACAGTGGCATCTGGCTCCTAGGCTCCATCGTCTGGTTGCAGCAATCTGGTATAGGAAGGGGGAAAAGAGAGCAAAGCAACCGTGAGTACTCATCCAAAGTACTCGCAAACAAGGAGCTACACTACATATGTATGCATTGGTATCAAATGGAATAAGGGTATCATATGTGGACTGAACTGCAGAAAGCTAGAATAAGAGGGGGATAGCTAGTCCTATCGAAGACTGCGCTTCTGGCCACCTCCATCTTGCAGCAGAAGAAGAGAGTAGATGGTAAGTTCACCAAGTAGCATCGCATAGCATAATCCTAACCGATGATCCTCCCCTCGTTGCCCGGTGAGAGAGCAATCACCGGTTGTATCTGGCACTTGGAAGGGTGTGTTTTATTAAGTATCCAGTTCTAGTTGTCATAAGGTCAAGGTACAACTCCAAGTCATCCTGTTACCGAAGATCACGGCTATTCGAATAGATTAACTTCCCTGCAGGGGTGCACCACATAACCCAACACGCTCGATCCCATTTGGCCGGACACACTTTCCTGGGTCATGCCGGCCTTGGAAGATCAACACGTCGCAGCCCTACCTAGGCACAACAAAGAGGTCAGCACGCCGGTCTAAATCCTATGGCGCAGGGGTCTGGGCCCATCGCCCATTGCACACCTGCACGTTGCGTACACGGCCGGTGAGCAGACCTAGCAACCTCCATTACAAAGGAAGTTGCGTTATGCGGTCCAACCTAGCGCGCGCCACTCAGTCGCTGATGTCACAAAGGCTTCGGCTGATACCACGACGTCGAGTGCCCATAACTGTCCCCGCGTAGATGGTTAGGGCGTATAGGCCAGTAGCCAGACTCAGATAAAATACCAAGATCTCGTTAAAGGTGTTATTTTGAAATAACCGCGAACGCCGACCTGGGCCAGGCCCACCTCTCTCCTAGGTGGTCTCAACCTGCCCTGTCGCTCCGCCACAAAGTAACCGTCGGGGGCCTTCGGGAACTCAGGCCCACCTCTACCGGGATGGAGCCACCTGCCCCTTCAGCCCCCAACATCGGAATCACTCGCGGATACTCCTACGAGCCGACCCGTCTTTAGTCACCAACTGCATAGCATGTATTTATGTATAAGTATATACCCGTGATAACCTCCCGAGTGATCACGGCCCAATAGTATAGCATGGCAGACGGACAAGAAATTATGGCCACTGATGATAAAATAGCATTCTATACTAAGCATTAGGATTGCAGGTAAAGGTAACAACAGTTGTAGCAACAATGACAGGCTATGCATCAGGATAGGATTAACGGAAAGCAGTAACATGCTACACTACTCTAATGCAAGCAGTATAGAGGAGAGTAGGCGATATCTGGTGATCAAGGGGGGGGGCTTGCTTGGTTGCTCTGGCAAGAGAGAGGGGTTGTCAACATCGTAGTCGTACTGGGTAGCAACGGCATCGGTCTCGGTGTCTAACGAGATAAGAGGGGGAAGAAACAATAAATATAATGCAAACATAAGCATGACAACGAAAGACATGACAATGCGCGGTGCTAGGTGTGCCCTAACACGGTAGGAGGTGGTACCAGCGAAGGGGGGAAACATCCGGGAAAGTATCCCCGGTGTTTCGCGTTTTCAGACAGGTGAACCAGAGGGGAAAGTTGCGAATTCAATAGGTTAGGGATGTGTGGCAGACGAACGGGTTGCGTATCCGGATTCGTCTCGTCGTTCTGAGCAACTTTCATGTACAAAGTTTTCCCATCCGAGCTATGGTTTATTTTCTATTAATTTTAAAAGGATTTAATCATTTTCTAGAATTAACAGAATTAATTTAATTAGAAAATGTAATTATGACATTAGCAGTCAACTAGTGAGGACCTAGTCAAACTAACGTGTGGGTCCCACTGTCATAGATTGTTTACCTAAACAGATAATTAAAGTTAATTAACAGGGTTAATTAAATTAATTAACAAGATCAATTAATTTATTTAGTTAATTAATTATATTGTTATTATTATTTTTATTTCATTTTTGTTTTCTTTTGTTTCCTTGGAAAAATACAGGGGGGTGGGTCCCTGTGGCCAGTGGCACAAGGCCAAGCCCACACGGGTGCACGCGCGCATACGTGCGGAGGCAAGCCGGTGGCCAGCGGCTACGGCGCTTGGTCGGAGAACAGCGGCAGCAGCGGCGAGCTCGCCCGGGAGCAGCCAGTGGCGTGGTTCATGGTCGGGGCAGGGAGGGCGCGTGACCAAGGGGCTCATGGGCGCAACGATGGCGACGCGAGCTCGCCGGAGCTCGCGGGGCACCGGACGGTGGGTATGGCGGAGGCGCGAGCGAGAGGAGCTCGGCGCGGGCGTGGCCTGGGTGGTGTTCAGCGCGAGTGGGGCCGGGGTGAGCGTGGCAACCGCGACGACGAGCAGGGGAAAGGGGAGGACGAACGGGTCCTCACCGGCGTTGGTGAGTAGGGGCGTCGAGGTGCGTGGTGGCCGTTCGGGGAGGAGGACGGGGACGACAGGCGAGCGACGACGGGGATGAGGCGATTAGGTCGAGGGAGGTTGTGGTGCTCCGGCGACGGCGGGATCCAGTGGCGTCGGAGGTGGCTCGGGGTCGGGCGACGGGATCGGGGCGGTGTCCGGGCCACCGGCGTCGAGGGGGCAGACGGGGACGACGGCGAGGTCAAGGCGGTGGTGCAGCGGCGGGGCGGCGTTCGTCGACGGCGTCCGTCGGTGTCGAGGAGGAGGACGGCGAAGCGGCGTTCCAGGCGGCGTGGGGCGGCGGGGATCAGTGTGGTCTGGCCGGGAGGAGGACGGGGACGGGTCGAGGCGGCGAGGTGACGCCGGGGATGGGCGCCGGAATCGGGGCGCGGGGGGACGGGGTTAGGCCCGATCCAGTTCTGGATCGGGGGGACGGGAGCGAGAGGGGGAGTGGCGAGTGAGGGGTTTCGTGGGGGAGTGGGGTTCGATCTAGGGTTTGGTGGGAAGTGGGGGGGGGAAGGCGGTTGGGCCTGGCCGGTTGGGTCTTTGCCCAGTTGGGCCGGCAACTGGGCCACGGTTGGCCCAGTGGTATGTGTTGTTGTTTTTTTGTTTCTCTTTTGCTTTTTTTTATTTATTTTCTTTACTGTTTTTACTTTACTTGTAACTATAAAAATGTAGGGGTAGCTCCTAAACTAGTATAACCAAACATACTACAGCCACATTAATTCTTAAACAAATAAAGTTTATTTTTCATAAAACTCAAAAGGCATTTTATTATTTGTTTTTGTTATTGTTTTGTTTATTCTTGAGCACCTAACTATTTTATCAAAATGTGGTTTCTCCACCATAATTACTCATGATTTATTTGACCCATCTTGAACATTTTAGTTTTAATGTTTGAAAACTTTGATGTTTGCCTTTAATTCAAATTTGAATTCGAATCGGTTTTTTAAACTAACGCGAGATCAACAACAGTAATCGAGGTGATGTGGCATCATTAGCGTGGAATTACTGTATCTTAATTATCCGGGCGTCATGCACAAGCAGTATTCCCGCTTAGTACAAGTGAAGGCTAGCGAAATACTGGGAAGCAACTAGAGAGCGACAACGGTCATGTACATGCATTAAAATTAATAAACATTGGATGCAAGCATGAGTAGGATATAATCCACCATGAACATAAATATCGTGAAGGCTATGTTGATTTGTTTCAACTACATGCGTGAACATGTGCCAAGTCAAGTCACTTAAATCATTCAAAGGAGGATACCACCCCATCATACCACATCATAATCATCTCAATAGCATGTTGGCACACAAGGTAAACCATTATAACTCATAGCTAATCAAGCATGGCACAAGCAACTATGATCTCTAATTGTCATTGCAAACATGTTTATTCATAATAAGCTGAATCAAGAACGAGGGACTCATCATATTTACAAAAACAAAAGAGGTCGAGTTCATACCAGCTTTTCTCATCTCAGTCAGTCCATCATATATCATCATAATTGCCTTTCACTTGCACGACTGAACGATGTGAATAATAATAAGAGTGTACGTGCATTGGACTAAGCTGGAATCTGCGAGCATTCAATAAACAGGAGAAGACAAGGCAATATGGGCTCTGGGTTAATTCAACAAAGATGCATATAAGAGCCACTTCAACAATTTAATTATGGTCTTCTCCTACGAACCGCCAAAGAAAAGAAAAGAAATAAAACTATTTACACGGGAAAGCTCCCAACAAGCAAAAGAAGAATAGGAAATATTTTTGGGTTTTCTTTTTAATTATTACTACTACAGCAGAAAAATAAACTACTACTAATTTTTTTTGGTTTTTCTTAAGGTTTAACAAACACACAAGAAGAAAGCAGGAAAAATAAAATAACCTAGCATGGATATTACAGTGAAAAAGTATGAGCACCGACATCTAGCAATGAGTGTGTGTGAACATAAATGTAATGTCGGTTTGAAATACATACTCCCCCAAGCTTAGGCTTTTGGCCTAAGTTGGTTTATGGCCATGGCTGGCCTGGCGGATATCCATATTAATAGTTGTTGGGGTAGTACTGTGATGAGGAGGAATAGTTGGGATCATACTGATGTGCGACGGTTATCGCCTGCTGAGCTGCAGCGTGGAGTCAAGCTGCCTTCGCTCTCCTCTCGTACTCTTCTGCCTCCTCTCTGGTAATAACATATCTTCCTTTTGTCTGTGAATCAAAGAAGGCAGGAGCAGGGGAGTAATATGGAAAACACGTCGTCTATCAAAAATTAAACGATATAAGAGAGGTGATTCAGGCCTCTCGACAAACTGGTGCGAAGCCATAGAGTCATAATCTAAATATGCAGGAGGCAACTCCATATCACCCTCACGAATGTCTATCTCAAGAAAATGAGCTAAGCGGGTTGCATAAATTCCTCCAAAGAAATCTCCATTATGTCTATTATGATGCAACCTACGAGCTACAATGGATCCCATATGATAAGATTGGTCTCCTAACACAGCACTCCTAAGAATTCTAAGATCAGGGACACACATGTGACATGCTTCATCCTTAGCATTTATGCATCAACCGATGAAGAGAGCAAAATAATGTATAACAGGAAAGCGAATGCTCCCTATGGTAGCTTGCGTTATATCTCTGGATTCCCCCACAGTTATACTAGCAAGAAAGTTTCTAAATTCAGATTTAGGGGGATCCCTAATACTGCCCCATGATGGAAGTTCGCAAGCAGAAGTGAAATCCTCTAGGTCCATGGTATAAGATTTGTCATAAAGATCAAACATGACTGAAGGAGAATTACGCGAAGATGAATACTCAAACCTCCTCACAAATGAACTTGTGAGATCATGATACTGGGGGCATTTGTTTGCCTCAAAATCCTCAAGACCGGCATTGCGCAAATATTCTTTGAATTCTTCTTTAATTCCCGCATGGTCCATAAAATTTTCCGACGGCCATTCGCAAGGCCGTACTGGAGCGTCTCTTGGTGGATCCTCGTCAGCATAGCGCATAGCAATCCTAGGTCCTTGCTTCTTAGAGGAACCACCTTGTAACATCTTCCTAAGCATATTGTTTTTCTCTGAAAAATTCTGAAATTTTTAGTAACTTCAAAATAAAAGTAAACCAAATTCAATTATATTGATAGCAACTACTCCTACAAGTGCCTAGAGCCTATATCAAGCATTAGAACTACTTGGAACCATATAAATTTGACATGCAAGCTCAAGAACATGGTCACCTATGCAGCACAAATTTGCAAAGAATAAAGCACTAGAACAAAAACTAATTGGACCAATGGAGGAGTCACATACCAAGGAACAATCTCCCCAAGCAGTTTTGCGAGAGGTGCTTTGAGCAAGGAGATCGAAAATCATAGCAAAAGTGGCTGGAACTCATGCTTGAGTTGGTTTTTCGGGTTTGTGTGAGATAGAGGAAGAAGATGGGTGCTGGGATAAGTGGAGGAGGGCCCACGAGGCAGGGGGCGCGCCCTATAGGGGGGGCGCCCACCACCCTCGTGGCCAGGTGGCAGCTCCTCCCGCGGTAAGTTTTGCACAGTAAATCCTCAAATATTCCTGAAAAAATCATATTAAATTGGCATGGCATTCTGAGGACTTTTATTTTCGGGATATTTTTATATTGCACGGATAAGTCAGGAAACAGACAGAAAATACTATTTTTACTTTATTTAATATAAATAACAGAAAGTAAAAGTGGGGTATAGAAGTTTGTGCTTCTAGTTTCATCCATCTGATGCTCATCAAAAAGAATCCACTAACAAGGTTGATCAAGTCTTGTTAACAAACTCATTCTGATAATCATGAAACCGGAGAAATTTTGAATAACATTAAGTTACCTCAATGGGGATATGCACATCCCCAATAATAAGAATATCATATTTCTTCTTAACAGTAGGAAGAGGAAATTCAAAACCTCCAAATATAATCGATGGAATTTTTCCAATAGAGTTGATACTATGAACTTGAGGTTGTTTCCTTGGAAAGTGTACCGTATGCTCATTACCATTAACATGAAATGTTGCATTGCCTTTGTTGCAATCAATAACAGCCCCTGCAGTATTAAGAAAAGGTCTTCCAAGAATAATAGACATACTATCATCCTCGGGAATATCAAGTATAACAAAGTTCGTTAAAATAGTAACGT
Source organism: Triticum urartu (assembly GCF_003073215.2). Classification (NCBI taxonomy): domain Eukaryota; kingdom Viridiplantae; phylum Streptophyta; class Magnoliopsida; order Poales; family Poaceae; genus Triticum; species Triticum urartu. Next base: position 291,351,219 of record NC_053028.1, read on the forward strand.
TTGCAACCACAACAGGCACATCCTCACAGATACCGACAGGTATAGCAGTTGATTTATCAGCCATTTGCAAAGATATTTCAGTAGGTGTCAGCTTATTCAAGTCAAGTCTACGATATAAAGAGAGAGGCATAACACTAACACCGGCTCCAAGATCACATAAAGTAGTTTTAATATAATTTCTTTTAATGGAGCAAGGTACAGTATGTACTCCGGGTCTCCAAGTTTCTTTGGCATTCCACCCTTAAAAGTATAATTAGCAAGCATGGTGGAAATCTCAGCTTCCGGTATCTTTCTTTTATTAGTAATGATATCCTTCATATATTTAGCATAAGGATTTGTTTTGAGCACATCAGTTAATCTCATACGCAAAAAGATAGGCCTAATCATTTCAGCAAAGCGCTCAAAATCCTCATCATCCTTTTTCTTGGATGGTTTTGGAGGAAAAGGCATGGGTTTCTGAACCCAAGGTTCCCTTTCTTTACCATGTTTCCTATCAACAAAGTCTCTTTTATCATAATGTTGATTCTTTGATTGTGGGTTATCAAGATCAATAGCAGGTTCAATTTCTACATCATTATCATTACTAGGTTGAGCATCATCATGAACATCATCATTAATATTTTTACTAGGTTCATGTTCATTACCAGATTGTGTTTCAGCATTAGACATAGAAATATCATTTGGATTATCAGGTGGTTCAGCAATAGGTTCACTAGAAGTTTGCACAGTTCTATCATTTTTCTTCTTCTTCTTCTTCTTCTTTTTAGAAGAACTAGGAACATCAATATTATTTCTTTGAGAATCTTGCTCGATTCTCTTAGGGTGGCCTTTAGGATACAAAGGTTCCTGAGTCATTCTACCAGTTCTAGTAGCCACTCTAACAGCATAATCATTTTTCTTACTATGCATTTCATTAAGCACTTCTTTTTGAGCGTTAAGTACTTGTTCTACTTGAGTGGTAACCATAGAAGCATGTTTGCTAACAAGTTTAAGTTCACATTTAATATTAGACATATAATCACCCAAGCGTCTAATCATATAAGCATTTTCTTTTAATTGTCTACCAAAATAAGCATTGAAGTCATCTTGCTTAAACATAAAGTTATCAAGCTCATCCAAGAACTGACTAGCAATTTTAGTAGGAGGGACTTCAGCTTTATCATATCTGTAGAGAGAATTTACCTTTACTACCTCTGTCGGGATATCGGGATCAGGGGGTTCTTCAATAAATAAAGAATTAAGATCATATGTTTCTTCAACAGGCAGTGAATTAAGACCATGTATTTCTTCAATAGGAGGTAAATTCTTAACGTCTTCAGCTTTAATTCCTTTTTCTTTCATAGCTTTCTTTGCCTCTTGCATATCTTCGGGATTGATAAATAGAACACCTCTATTCTTCGGAGTTGGTTTAGGAATAGGCTCAGTAATTGGAGCAGGAGTTGGCTCAGGAGCTGGCTCAGGAGGTGCCCAATTATTTTCATTTGTCAACATATTATTCAATAAGATTTCAGCATCATCCAGTGTTCTTTCCCTGAAAAGAGAACCAGCACAACTATCCAGGTAATCTCTGGAAGCATCGGTTAGTCCATTATAAAAGATATCAAGTATTTCAGGTTTCTTAAGAGGATGATCAGGCAAAGCATTAAGTAACTTGAGAAGCCTTCCCCAAGCTTGTGGGAGACTCTCTTCTTCAATTTGCACGAAGTTGTATATTTCCCTCAAAGCAGCTTGTTTCTTATGAGAAGAGAAATATTTAGCAGAGAAGTAATAAATCATATCCTGGGGACTACGCACACAACCAGGATCAAGAGAATTAAACCATATCTTAGCATCACCCTTTAATGAGAACGGAAATATTTTGAGTATATAAAAGTAACGTGATCTCTCCTCATTAGTAAACAGGGCAGCTATATCATTTAATTTAGTAAGATGTGCCACAACAATTTCAGATTCATAGCCATAAAACGGATCAGATTCAACCAAAGTAATTATATCAGGATCAACAGAGAATTCATAATCCTTATCAGGAACACAAATAGGTGAAGTAGCAAAAGCAGGGCCGGGTTTCATTTTATCTCTAAGTGATTCTTTGTTCCATTTAACTAATAACCTCTTAAGCTCATATCTATCTTTGCAAGCTAAAATAGCGGCAGAAGATTCCATATCAAAAAGATAGCCCTCAGGAATAACAGGCATATTTTCATCACCACTATCATCATCGTATTCAGATTAAATAATTTCTTTTTCTCTAGCCCTAGCAATTTGTTCATCAAGAAATTCAGTAAGGGGCACAGTAGTATCAGGCATAGAAGCAGTTTCATCATAAGTATCATGCATAGCAGAAGTGGCATCATCAATAACATGAGACATATCAGAACGAATAGCAGAAGCAGGTGTAGGTGTCGCAAACTTACTCATAACAGAAGGTGAATCAAGTGTAGAGCTAGATGGCAGTTCCTTACCTCCACTCGTAGTTGAGGGATAGATCTTGGTTTTTGGATCTCTCAAGTTCTTCATAGTGTCCAGCAGATATAAATCCCAAGTGACTCAAAGAATAGAGCTATGCTCCCTGGCAACGAAGCCAGAAATTAGTCTTGATAACCCACAAGTATAGGGGATCGCAACAGCTTTCGAGGGTAGAGTATTCAACCCAAATTTATTGATTCGACACAAGGGGAGCCAAATAATATTCTCAAGTATTAGCAGCTGAGTTGTCAATTCAACCACACCTGGAAACTTAGTATCTGCAGCAAAGTGTTTAGTAGCAAAGTAATATGATAGTGGTGGTAGAGGCAACAAAAGTAAAGACAGCAAAAGTAATGTTTTTGGTATTTTGTAGTGATTGTAACAGTAGCAGCGGGAAAGTAAATAAGCGTAAACCAGTATATGGAAAACTCGTAGGCACCGGATCAGTGATGGATAATTATGCCGGATGCGGTTCATCATGTAACAGTCATAACATAGGGTGACACAGAACTAGCTCCAATTCATCAATGTAATGTAGGCATGTATTCCGTATATAGTCATACGTGCTTATGGAAAATAACTTGCATGACATCTTTTGTCCTACCCTCCAGTGGCAGCGGGGTCCTATTGGAAACTAAGGGATATTAAGGCCTCCTTTTAATAGAGAACCGGAACAAAGAATTAGCACATAGTGAATACATGAACTCCTCAAACTATGGTCATCGCCGGGAGTGGTCCCGATTATTGTCACTTCGGGGTTGCCAGATCATAACACATAGTAGGTGACTATAGACTTGCAAGATAGGATCAAGAACTCACATATATTCATGAAAACATAATAGGTTCAGATCTGAAATCATGGCACTCGGGCCCTAGTGACAAGCATTAAGCATAGCAAAGTCATAGCAACATCAATCTCAGAACATAGTGGATACTAGGGATCAAACCCTAACAAAACTAACTCGATTACATGATAAATCTCATCCAACCCATCACCGTCCAGCAAGCCTACGATGGAATTACTCATGCACGGCGGTGAGCATCATGAAATTGGTGATGGAGGATGGTTGATGATGACGACGGCGACGAATCCCCCTCTCCGGAGCCCTGAACAGACTCCAGATCAGCCCTCCCGAGAGGTTTTAGGGCTTGGCGGCGGCTCCGTATCGTAAAACGCGATGATTTCTTCTCTCTGATTTTTTTCTCTCCGAAAGCAAATATATAGAGTTGGAGTTGCCGTCGGAAGGCATCCAGGGGTCCCACGAGGTAGGGGGCGCGCCCTAGGGGGGGCGCCCCCCAGCCTCGTGAGAAGGGTGTGGGCCCCCTGGTCTTCATCTTTGGTGAGGATTTTTTATTGTTTTTTCTAAGATGTTCCGTGGAGTTTCAGGTCATTCCGAGAATATTTGTTTTCTGCGCATAAAACAACACCATGGCAATTCTGCTGAAAACAGCATTAGTCCGGGTTAGTTCCATTCAAATCATACAAGTTAGAGTCCAAAAGAAGGGCAAAAGTGTTTGGAAAAGTAGATACGACGGAGACGTATCATCTTGCTTAATGCGTTACTCTGTTCTTATGAACTTAATACTTTAGATATATGCTGGATAGCAGTCGATGTGTGGAGTAATAGTAGTAGATGCAGAGTCATTTCGGTCTACTTGACACAGACATGATGCCTATATTCACGATCATTGCCTTAGATATCTTCATAACTATGCGCTTTTCTATCAATTGCTCAGTAGTAATTTGTTCACCCACCGTAATACATGCTATCTTGAGAGAAGCCACTAGTGAAACCTATGGGCCCCGGGTCTCATTCTTATTATATTGCATCTCTTTTATTTACATCGCATCTCGTTTACTATTTTGCAATCTTTACTTTCCAATCTATACAACAAAAATACCAAAAATATTTACTTTACTATCTTTGTTAGATCTAACTTTTGCGAGTGATTGTGAAGGGATTGACAATCCCTTTATCGCGTTGGTTGCAAGGTTCTTGATTATTTGTGCAGGTACTAGGTGACTTGTGTGTTGTCTCCTACTGGATTGATACCTTGGTTCCCAAAAACTGAGGGAAATACTTACGCTACTTTGCTGCATCACCCTTTCCTCTTCAAGGGAAAACCAACGCATGCTCAAGAGGTAGCATCGCCAAAGACCAGGAGGGGGGTCCCTTCTGGCGAACAAAGAGGGGGGCTCGATCTGCCCGAGCTCTCTCCGAAGACGGTCCACAAGTCGCCCATTCCAGCCTCCACCGAAGGAGGAGCCGAGGTGCCGCCACCTGTGCTACCCATAGCAGAGCGGGCCGAAACTGGGTGGCCGGCCGTGATGGAGGAGGCTTTGAATACCTCCTCCATCGTCGAAGAACACCGCACCCTAATGGACGCAGTTTTACAAAGCATTCAGTCCGTTGATAGTTGATTGAAGGAGGCTTTTGACGGCCTCTTCACGGGCTTCAAGGTAAACCATGTAATGCCCTTTTGCAAAGAAAATTTATTACTTAAGGTCATGAAACCCTCATATATAGTAGCCCCCGAGGCATGAGTGAGTTTGAAAAACTCATGCGGGGTCGAATTGTTCAGAAATGCCTATGATAGCAAAAAGTATCGTAGCCCCCGAGACTCTTGGCAGGTTTGAAAAAACCTGACGGAGGATCTAAAATCGGTAAATGGGGAGTCTGACGTGCATAAGCTGTTGTGCAGGCCTCATCTTCAGTGGCAGGTGCCAACGCTGTGGAGCTGGCCGAGGTGAGTCGAAAGCTCAAGAGCTCCGATGAGGAGCATGACCTTCTCAATAAGCAGTTCGATGAAGCGTAAGCTAAGTCCGGACTAGACTGTTTAATACCATGGTTTTCCTCATCAAGCAAGGTATTCGGGTTTATCCTTAATAGAGGGGCGCTTATTATGACTGCAACTATCACCGTTGAGGTCGAGAACCTCAAGGCCGAGCTGAAGAAGGCGAAGCGAGAGGCCGTGGAACAGAAGGCGGCGGTCGAACGACCGGCCGCCGAACTGACGATGGTGAAGCCCGCCAGTGACAAGCATGAGGCCAGAGCGGCCGAGGTGCAGCTGGAGCTCAAGGATGCCATCATAAAATGTGAGGACCACGAGCAAAAAGGCAAGGATCAGGCCATCGAGCTATCCTCAGTGAGGTCAGAGATCCAGGAGGCGAGGTCGGAGGCATGAGGTGCCCGAGAAGAACTCCGCCAAGTCAGGCTTATTGCAGATGGTAAGTCGTACTTACTGCAAAGTGTCTTTGGTGGTAACAGGTTCGCTTTGCTCACACGAGTATGTCGTTCCCCATGCACTTTTGTGGACCTTCCGAGGAGTACGGCAAATGCGGCAAGGAACTTTGCGTCCCAGGAGGGCGATGCCGAGCATAGGTTGTTTTGGGTGCAGTTCCACGCGCCCGAGCACCCTCCCCTCCTTAACAACCAGATGAAGCAGTTGAGGGAGTTGCATCGGATGGCGGAGCCAGTCATGAAGGAACTCTATGTCAGGTTATGACCTTCAGGGCCGCTGCCGAGCAGCTACTTCAGCTTAGTGCAAAAGCTATGTGACACCGTGCCCCAGGTTGACGTCTTGAAGCGCTTCGTATGCATTAAGGGAGCTCGGATGGCCTTCACAAACACCATGGTGCACTGGCCAAAGATCAAGCCAGCTGAGATGGCCACTGGACCCCCGCCTCCTGGGAAGGAGCATAGGTGCCCAGAGCAGTATTTTCCCATCGCAATGGATGGTGCTCAGGCGATAGAGGCCCGGTGCCCAAAAGATGTAATCTATGAATGAGCATACTATCATGTATCCGATGACAGTTAAACTTTTGTGCTTTAGGATGTAGGTGTTTTGCATGGTATACCATGATTTGTTTGGTTATTTTGACTCCCGTGCGGTTGTTTTATACTGAAAGTTACCATTCGATGACTTCAGCCCCCTTGTATATGCTACAATGGGTGTTTTCTTCCTTAACACTATATCCCTTAGCCGACATCTATGTGCCTGGAGGCGGTAGTGTGTAAGGGAAACAAGGAAATCAGACTATTCGGCTTTAGTGCTTTCACTTAACCATAGGAGCTTCAATTCGGGGGCCATTGACTAGCCCCCAGTTTTTTGTGATATTCAGACGAGCCGAGGTAGAGACCATTATCACTTGGTTTGTGTGAATACAAACCCTTTGTATAACACGACATAACCTCCATCAATTTTTAGTTTAACACTTGTCATCGGATCACCGACCAGTTCTCGCTTATTATGACAGTCAATTTCCGGCTCTCTCCACTGAGGTACTTCACCAGGCGAGTTGGAAGTACAATCCTAGTGGTTCTCCCTTTACCATCCTAGCCGAACATGCGAAATGTAAGAGGGTAAACACAGGAGCCAGGCAACCCAACTATTGACCCAAGAAATAATTCAGAACCGATTCATATAATGCAATATCCGAGACGCCAAGCATATGAGATAGAAAATAGTGCCGAAATGATGCTTTGGGTGAGCTTTATAGTCGAGCCCCCGGTTTATTAGCCGATCGCATCTAAATAAAACATGTATCAAACTAGTTTGTTTCAGCATCGAAAGCGGAAAGAGCTATGCAACATAAATGACTGCAATGGGACCGTAAAGAATGGTCTTTATTTCCGATGAACTCGTGATGTCTAACCGTACAATTTGAACTGCCGAAGCAACTGTTCTAGATACTTTGAAGAATAAGCTTTACATAGGAAAGGTTTACACAGGGCCTTCATGAAAGGTTTGACATCCCTATTGTGCCCTGCTGCATGTCTGCGCCTTTGCTCTTGGGGGGGGGGGTGCTCCATGGAGGAGATAGTAATCGGCAGACGGGCCCTTGAGAGAGGGCCTTGAGAGGTCGCCGCAATATATTAGCTTGATGTTGGTAGGTCCTAGATGGTACCTATTATTGTCCGAAGATGTGTTTAACCATAGCTCGGTCAAGTCGAACACCTGGCCCTTGGATAGTTGGTCCCCACAGTTGCCCATGATATTTTGAGCGTGAAGTCAGATGCACGTACTTTACGACTAGTGGGGTCATGCTGTGGGTGATACGTCTCCAATGTATTTATAATTTTTGATTGTTCCATGCTATTATATTATCTGTTTTAGATGTTTTATATGCATTAATATGTTATTTTATATTATTTTTGGGACTAACCTATTAACCTAGAGCCCGGTGCCCAGTTTCTATTTTTTCCTTGTTTTTGAGTTTCACAGAAAAGGAATATCAAATGGAGTCCAAACAGAATAAAACTTTCACGGTGATTTTTTTCTTGGACCAGAAGACACCCATAAAACTTGAGGAGAGGGCCAGAAGAGTCCCGAGGGAACCACAAGCCCTCAGGGCACACCCTAGGGGGGCGCCCCTAGCTTGTGGCCCCTTGGGAGTCCACCGACCTCAATCTCAGCTCTATAAATCCTAAAATATTCCAAAACCACCAGAAGCGTCCACCAAAATACTTATCCGACACCGTAACCTTTTGTTCCCGTGAGATCCCATCTTGGGGCCTTTTCCGGCACCCTGCCGGAGGGAGATTCAATCACGGAGGGCTTCTACATCAACCCTATTGCCTTTCCGATGAAGCGTGAGTAGTTTACCATAGACCTACGGGTCCATAGCTAGTAGCTAGATGGCTTCTTCTCTCTCTTTGATCTTCAATACAATGTTCTCCTCGATGTTCTTGGAGTTCTGTTCGATGTAATATTCTTTTGTGGGAGCGTGCTCCTATTTATGTTGAGCGTGGGAAGACTCCAGGAGCTGAGATGGGTGAGGGAGTCCTGGATTAAGGGGTCCTTGGGCATCCGGCCTGTGTGACATGGGTCGGACTAATGGGCTATGAAGATACAAGGCAGAAGACTCTGTTCCGTGTTCGGATGGGACTCTCCTTGGCGTGGATGGCAAGCCTGGCGTTCGGATATTAAGATTCCTTTCTCTGTAACCGACTTTGTACAACCCTAGGCCCCTCCGGTGTCTATATAAACCGGAGGGTTTAGTCCATAGGGGCAATGTAGGATCGGAGGTATGTCTAGAGGGGGGTGATTAGACTACTTGACCAAATAAAAATCTATCCTTTTCCCAATTTTAGTCTTTGGCAGATTTTAGCTATCTTAGCACAAGTCAAGCAATCTTGACACAATTCAAGCAAGCATGCAAAGAGTCTATGAGCAGCGGAAAGTAAAGCATGCAACTTGCAAGAATGTAAAGGGAAGGGTTTGGAGAATTCAAACGCAATTGGAGACACAGATGTTTTTGTCGTGGTTCCGATAGGTGGTGCTATCGTACATCCACGTTGATGGAGACTTCAACCCACGGAGGGTAAGGTTGCGCGAGTCCACGGAGGGCTCCACCCACGAAGGGTCCACGATGAAGCAACCTTGCCTATCCCATCATGGCCATCGCCCACGAAGGACTTGCCTCACTAGCGGTAGATCTTCACGAAGTAGGCGATCTCCTTGCCCTTACAAACTCCTTGGTTCAACTCCACAATCTTTGTCGGAGGTTCCCAAGTGACACCTAGCACATCTAGGAGACACCACTCTCCAAGAAGTAACAAATGGTGTGTTGATGATGAACTCCTTGGTCTTGTGCTTCAAATGATAGTCTCCCCAACACTCAACTCTCTTTCACAGGATATGAATTTGATGGAAAGAAGATTTGAGTGGAAAGCAACTTGGGAAGGCTAGAGATCAAGATTCATATGGTGGGAATGGAATATCTTGGTCTCAACACAAGTGTAGGTGGTTCTCTCTCAGAAAATGTGTATTGGAAGTGTAGGTATGTTCTGATAGCTCTCTCCAGAAATGAAGAGTGGGTGGAGGGGTATATATAGCCTCCACACAAAAACTAATCGTTACACACAATTTACCAATCTCGGTGAGACCGAATTGAGAAACTCAGTCGGACCGATTTAGCAAACCTAGTGACCGTTAGGATTTTCGGTGGGACTGAGATGCAACTCGGTAGGACCGATATGGTTAGGGTTAGGGCATAACGTAATCTCGGTGTGACCGATTACACAAACTCGGTGGGACCGATTTTGGTAATAAGCTAACCAGAGAGTTGGTCAGGTAAACTCGATGGGACCGATCGCTCATTTTGATGGGACCGAAATGTTACAAAAGGGAATAGAGAGTTTACATTGCAATCTCAGTGGGACCGATCGCTCATCTCGGTAGGACCGAAACATTACGAAGGGAAATAGAGAGATTACAACCCCATCTCGGTGTGACCGAAATCCCTATCGGTGAGACCGATTTGCCTAGGGTTTGTGGCAGTGGCTATGACATCTAAACTCGGTGGCGCCGGATAGAAAGAATCAGTGGGGTTGAGTTTGACTTTTGGTTTAGGTCATATGTGGATGTGGGAAGGTAGTTGAGGGTTTTGGAGCATATCACTAAGCACTATGAAGCAAGCAAGCCATTAAACAACACCTCATCCCTCGTTGATAGTGTTGGCTTTTCCTATAGACTCAATGTGATCTTGGATCACTAAAATATAAAATGTAGAGTCTTGAGCTTTGAGCTTGAGCCAATCTTTTTGTCCTTAGTATTTTGAGGGGTCCACTTTCCTCATCCATGCCATGCCATTCATTGAGCTTTTCCTGAAATATTAATCTTGGAATAGCATTAGCTCAATGAGCTATATGTTGTTAGGAATTACCAAAACCACCTAGGGATAGTTGCACTTTCAATCTCCCCCTTTTTGGTAATTGATGACAACATATAGATCAAAGCTTCGACAAATGATAATAAGAGTGAAAAACATTGTCGCTTTGAGAAGTATGTGAAAAGCAAGAGCTCCCCCTAAATTTGTGCATAGTTTATGATTTTCTTTGGACTGCAAATGCACAAAGAGTTAGGGGCGTGGGTTACTCTTCCATGTCACATACATCTTGGTGGAGCGCTCAAAATGATAATAATTAAATACATGCACTCATCACCAAGCAAAGTGAATGATCATATAGGGATAAAATGATAATGTCATCCAACAAGCATTAAGGTAGCTTATGTCAAACACACGTGATCATCCAAGTATCACAAAGACAGAAAGTATCTCAAACAAGCAAAGCAAATAAAGTTCAACCGCCAAAGCAAGAGAGAATAAAAGGCAACGCTCTCTCTCGAAGCCTATGATCTATACATTTTTCTCCCCCTTTGGCAACAAGTTACCAAAAAGTTCCTAGAAAATGCATAGCACTAAATCGTCTCTCAGGCTTGGTCTTCAGGTGGTGGTGTCCGGATAACTCCAAGAACGAAGGCTTCAGTCAAAGTAGATGGAGCTGATGGAGTAGGTGCTAGAGCTGGTGGCACTGAAGCTGTAGCTGGTGCAGATGAAGTGGCTCTGGTGTCTGGAACAGGCACTGCAGCAGATCTCTGAGCTCTAGGCACTCTAGAAAATGCATCAGTGGTTGTCTTGCCCTTCCTCTCCTGCATATCATCTTGAAGTTGCTCCACAATAGACTGGATCTCAGTTACCTTCACATCCAAGTCATAGAACTTTTGCTCCACGATCCTTTCCAGGCTCTCCTGGTTTTGAGTCAGGGTGGCCAGTCCCTTCTCAATCCTCAGAGTGGAGGCAATCAAGTAACCAAGCTGATCTTGCTTGCTCTTCAGAAGATACTGAGATGCTTCTTCAGTAGTTGGCATCCTTGCAGCCTTTTCAGCCTTTGCCTTCTCCTTCTTGGCTTGTGCGTGCACAGAAGATGGTTCATCCTCATTCATGACCACAGTGTTGTCCTCAAATTCTGGGTAGATTGGCAGGTGCTCATTGTCCAGCAGATATGTGCCTGTGCCCATCTTGGAGTTAATCATCTCCTGGATCTGTGGGGCATACCCACAACTTCTCTTCTGATCTGCAGCTGTCCTCTTTATAGTTTCCACTATGAGGCTCATGACTTTGAACTTCTGTGGGACATCAAAGATGTGAAGCAAGTTTATTGCGTGGCCTCTGATCATCTTGTGATGACCTGACTTTGGCAAGAGAGTGTGCCTGAGGATCCAGTTGATAGTTGTCAAGCCTGACAGAAGGTAATGTACAGATCCAAACTTATGTGTCTCAAGAGCAGCATCTGGGATCTCATTGTACATGTGTGCCATGGAGTTGTGATCCTTCTTCTTCTTGGCATAGACATCCAAGTCATCTTCACTCTCTTCTGGAGCATTGATCAATTTAGCCCATTCTGCAACTGTGGACTGGTACCTCGTACCTTCAGACATCCAGACAATCCTTCCATCTGGGTAGAAGTGAGCTGTGGAGTAAAACTGCATGATAAGCTCATCATTCCATTTTGTGAGCTTCTGAGCCACAAACTCATCAACTCCACACGCCTTGAAACTGTCATACACACCTGGATAATGTTCATCATTCTCCTTGATGTAGTCCCAGTTTACTCATCTCATGTCACACACTATTGGTTTCTTGTCAAGCAAGATGGTCTCATAGAAGTCCTACTGTTCCTTTGTATGGAACCTGTAGTCCACAATAGTCCTTCTCTTGGTGGCATATGGATCTGACTCTCTCCATAGCCTTAGACCCGAGTCCTTCCTGATCTTCATGTTCTCAGCTACTGGATGAGCATCATTGTGATCTGGAATTTTTGGCTTCAACTTCCTCAAGACATGTGACTCATCATCTTCTTCTTCCATTTCAGCTTCAGGCACTGGGCCTTGTTCTTCTCCTCAGCAGGGATGTTCCCGGTGCTCCACTTTGGTTTTGGCTTTGGAGCTGGAGCAGCAGCCTTAGGAGCAGTCTTAGGCTTAGATGGAACAGCCCCTGCCCTGATGGCATCATCCATAAGCTTCTGAGCTTTGGGTGCTGGTGCAACATCTTCTTCCTCTTCCTCTTCAGAATCTCTCATGATTGAGGATCTCCCAAGCACTCTAGCAGTGGTCTTCTTGACCCTCTCTTTCCTCTTCTTCTCTGCCACAACCTGCTCTTTGGGTGCATATCCCAAAGTCTCTTGAGTAGATGCTCTGGCCTTAGACATTGGAATTCTCTTGGCAGGCACTTGGGTCTTTAGACCTGGCTTAGTTGTAGCAGCAGTGCTATATTCCTTATTAACCACTTTCTTCTTGGAAGTGGCCTCATCCTCAACTGCCACGTAGTCTTCATCCTCAGATTCAGAAGTTTTCTTCTTTCTGGCCCTGGTGGCAGCTTTGGGTAAGTTGCTTGGGGTGCTCCTGCTTCCATCATCTGAGCTGCTAGAGGGGCTAGTGCCCTCACTCAAGTGAACCTTCTCCTCTGACTTGTTCTGGCTGTCACTCTGATCAGACATATTGCAAACACTGACAGCAGACCCTGTGCATTGATATAGATGAGATAGAGTGGATGAGCATCACAAAATACAGAGGTTTTTGGAAAAGAAAGAATTAAAAACTTAGTTTTAGTTTTCCACATAAAGCATTTCAGATCAACCAATTTTTAAACTCGGTGATACTGAAGCAGCTGCTGGAACCTAAACTAGTGAACTCGGTCAGACTGAGTCACAGTTCGGTGGCATCGAGACTGCTAGGGTTTCACAAAGTCCTGAACTCGATCACACCGATTTGCAATTCTCGGTTAGACCGAGAATTACATGTGCAATGGCGTGAGCTGAATCGGTGCTACCGAGTTCCACCAACTCGGTGGGTCCGAGATGGTTTCGGCGGAAACCTAACCCTAAATTCTCAATTCACAACTAAATTATGGAGTGTTTTTGATGGATGGAATGATCTCAATCGTGGCAAGATACATGGCAAACACAATGTGCTAGGAATCAGATAAGGATAGCACAGTGATCGAGTTCATACCCTAGTTCAGCGATGAACTGGCTATGGCAGCAACGGCGGGGATGATTCCCATTGACGGCGGCGGAGACCAGCGGCTGGCGACGAGGAGGATGATCTGGAGACCCTGGAGGCAGAGCGGGCTAAGCGCGGGTCGAGGAGGTTTGGAAAGTTTTCCAAAATTTGAACCGTGGATATATATAGCCCGACCCTATCGGTGTGACCGAGTGGAACAACTCGGTGGCACCGAGATGCATAACTGCAAGCAGTTACTGCAACTCGGTGTGACCGAAAAGTTCAAATCGGTTGCACCGAGATTGAAAACCTAGATCGACTTAGTGATCTCAGTATGACCGAAATGGGTGAATCGGTCAGATCGAAACGCACAAAGAAGTTTTGGAATTTTAAGTCTATGACGAATCGGGGACTCCGAGTGCTCCTCACACAGAGTGGTTCGAATCTGACTTGATCAAATTTTGTGATGTAGCATGAATAGAGTTTGAGACGAGAAAAGCATATATAGATAGAGAAGGTTCTTAGGCATTCTTGTCCATCCACTTGGCCAAAAGAAAAGGAAACCAATCAATCAAAACAACAAGTGGATGTCCTCGAATGAGCAAATTATGCAACCAACATGCTCACACCATAAAATGACAAATGAAATATGTGGCAAAGCATACACAAACAATTCTAGCATCTATCAAGCAATTGGCGATGACTAGGTCATCTATATATGAGTATATTGACTTAGGAGTCAAATGAGAACATTTGATCATAGGTCATACTCATCGTTTAAGCACAAGTGGGGTTACCACTTTTACATAAAGCGTTGTTGTGTTCACACCATTAGAGTTGCTTTAACTCAATTGTTAGAGTAAAGCTCCCCCTAGATGTGAGATCCCTCCTAAGAGGGACGAACTAACCTTGGGTTTTGTCGATGATGACTTCATGTAGGTGTTGAAGATGTGGATGCTCTATGTTGATGTAGATCATTTGGAGCTATCCTTTGGAGTGAGTTGCACTTTCAATACCTACACGGGTTAGTCCCACAAGGAACAAACTAGGATATCCATAGACATAGAGTGATGCACACACAAGATGATGTCTACGAAAGCTTTAGGTTACCTTGTCCCTTGTCTTACCAACAAGAGGGTTTGTGACTCCTTGAACTAGTGCAAGATGTGGGAGTTGATTGCACTTGTTTTTGCCAAAATGATAAGAGTGAAGTATGTTGGTGGAGTCACCCTCAAGAACTCTGTAGTTCTTCTTCTTCGGGATCCACACCATCTTGATGGGAATCCTCGGAGTTGTAGTTGTACTTGATGAAGTGGAACTTGATGTAGTCTTGGGAACCCACTTGACCAAGGCCTTAGGAGCTTCTTCAAATGCATCAATTTCCTCTTGAAGCTTGTCCTTGCCTTTTTGCTTGTGGTCTTGTGGTGGAAGATCATCTTGAGCTTGTGTCCCTTTGCAAGAAGTAGGATCATACTTCTCTTGTTGAGGAACAAAATTCGTCTTGGGGTATTGATCTTCTTCCCACTCAACTCCATTGGCATTGAACTTTCATTCAAAACCAATACCTTGATCCTTCCGCTGCCTTCCTTGCTTGCGTACAATTTCCTCGAATTGCTTACTCCCGGCAAGGCTCTTGTAAACACCTTTCTCTATAATTCCCTTCAATAATCTATTTTCTTACTCAAGTGTAACTTGGCTAAGAGAATCATTAGTGGAATAAAGAGAACTACTAGAAGCAACAACATTGGATTTAGCATGATTATTGTTACTACTAGAACAAGAATCCTTCTTGTTCTTGTTACTAGACTTGACTTGAGGCATGGAAGTGGATAAGAGTAAACGCTTGGCAATGTAAGAAGAACTTTTCTTGCGAAGATCATCATTGATTGCCTTTAAGAACTCATGCTCTTGCTCAAGGTTGAGCTTTTCAAAACGCAATTTCTCATGAGTCCTTAAAAGTTCTCGATGATCTCCTAAGATAGTTTCATGAGATCACTTAAGAGTGCTTAGTTCTTTAGTTAGAGACTCAATCTTCTCCTTATCATTGTCATTCGTTTCATCATAGTATTCATCACTATAGTTGTCAACAAGTAAATCATCATCACCTAACAAGTCATCTTCATCACTATTGAAATCAACATACTCGGGGTGTGATACCTTTGGACCTTTGGCCATGAAGCATCTTCCAATTCCTTCATTTGGTGAATCAAATATGTCGTAGGAGTTGGTTGACACAAGTGCTAGATCGGCAACACCTTCATCTTGAGTATATTCGGAGTCGGAGTGATAGCTTCTCTTGGATTCATTGTCGGAGTCGGAGCCGGATACCCATTCACCAACATGAGCTTGATGTCTTCATTTTGTGTAGCTCCTTGATGACTTGTCCTTCCTTTCCAAATCCTTGCTTCTCCGACAGGGTCTTCATTCATATCGATCATCCCTACTCCTTCTCTCCCTTGATGGTGATTCTTCTTTTCTACTTCTTCTTTTGGGAGAATCTTCTCTTCTCTTGTGGGGAGCCGTATACTCATTGGAGTAGTGTCCGGGTTTTCCACAATTGTAGCAGTTGCGCTCTCGACTAGAAGATCTTTTGTCATTGTAGGACCTTGACTTGGAACTTCTCTCTTTGCTTCTACTCTTGTAGAATTTGTTGAAGTTCTTCACCATTAAGCTCAATTCTTTATTGAAGTTTGTTTCTCACTTGATGATGTGGGGGCTTCACATGAGGCTTTGTAAGCACCACTTGACTTGTTATGGAGCTCCTCCTTATCCTTGAGTGACATCTCATGAGCAACAATGCTTCCAATGACTTCCGTTGGCTTGAGATCTTTGTAATTTGGCATCATTTGGATCAATGTGCATACAGTATCGTATTTTCCATCCAAGGCTCTTAGGATCTTCTTGATGATGAATTTGTCGGTCATCTCTTCACTTCCTAAGCTGGCAATCTCATTTGTGATAAGAGCAAGCCTAGAATACATTTCAGCGACACCTTCACCATCCGTCATTTTGAACTTGTCAAGTTGACTTTGAAGCACATCCAACTTGGATTTCTTGATGGAGTCAGTACCTTCGTGCATATCAATCAAAGTATCCCAAATTTCCTTTGCATTCTCAAGACGGTTGATTTTGTTGAATTCTTCAGGGCACAATCCGTTGAAGAGGATATCACAAGCTTGAGCATTGTATTGTAGCATCTTCAACTTGTCCGTTGTAGCTTCACGATTCGGTTCTCTCCCATCAAAGAATTCACCTTGCAAGCCAACACACACAATAGCCCAAACGGCGGGGTTATGTCCAAGAATATGCATTTTCAGCTTATGCTTCCAACTAGCAAAATTAGTACCATCAAAGTAAGGACCTCTACGGTGATAATTTCCCTCACTAGATGCCATACTCTCCTAGGTTGTGAAACCAAGGCTATGACCACCAAAAGCTATGGAAATCAAAGCAAATGGAGACCAAAGCTCTGATACCACTTGTAGGATTGAAAGTATGTCTAGAGGGGGGGGTGATTAGACTACTTGACCAAATAAAAATCTATCCTTTTCCCAATTTTAGTCTTTGGCAGATTTTAGCTATCTTAGCACAAGTCAAGCAATCTTAGCACAATTCAAGCAAGCATGCAAAGAGTCTATGAGCAGCGGAAAGTAAAGCATGTAACTTGCAAGAATGTAAATGGAAGGGTTTGGAGAATTCAAACGCAATTGGAGACACAGATGTTTTTGTCGTGGTTCCGATAGGTGGTACTATCGTACATCCACGTTGATGGAGACTTCAACCCACAGAGGGTAACGGTTGCGCGAGTCCACGGAGGGCTCCACCCACGAAGGGTCCACGAAGAAGCAACCTTGTCTATCCCATCATGGCCATCTCTGCCCCACGATTTGGGACTTGACGTCCCGGACTGCGAGTATAGATTCTTTCATGGAGAGTAAATAGGGACGTATCTCCCTCTGCCCTTCTGGTACACACTTTCTCCCGGTGATCAAACGTCGCCGACCATAGGATCCTCCAAAGTGGTCGGAGGACCATCCCCATTAGTGTGACACCTAGTCCGCGACAGTCAAGTTGTCCATCTATCATTAGGTAGATCGACTGGCATACTTCAACAAAGCATTCGCTCGCAGTAATAGGCTGCTGGTGATGGCATGAACTCTTGCTGCTGTGCTGTCATAAGACAGGATAGTATCTCACAGTAGGGCTGGGCTCAGGACTCCGCTGAACCAGGATCTGAATGTAGCGGACTACTATGGCGGACACTAGTACATTTCCCCATAAGAAAGGCTGCCAAGGATAAACAACTAGATTGTCGGATCCCACTCATACCAAGCATTTCAATCATACACACAATATGCCCGATATGAGTACATACAACATGGCATCACAACAAAACTCTACAACTCAAGTACTTTATTTAAAGGCTCCAGGGAGCCATACATAACATGTTCATACAGATAGGGGTCACATGACCCGACACTCAAGTCATACAAACATACAAGCACATGCGGAAGCAACTAGTCTGAGTACAGACTCTAGAAAGAAAGAAGGCTTCTCGAAGCCTGTCTATCTACATAGGGCCCTCCATGGCGGATCACCACCTGGGTGGCTAGTCTGATTGGTCGACGTCTCTCTACAAAGTTCGATAGGTACAAGGTTTAGGGTGAACCGAGGTGCGGAGGGGTGGTGGTGGTGTCATCTGAAACAGGTAGATTAGCAAACAATTAGTGATAGGTCACAGCTCCGAGACACTCAAACGTCAAACCATAAACAGTGTTATCTACACAAGCACAAATTTACCAATCTCGGTGACCTACTATACATGTTATTCTCAAGAAGGTCGGGGGGTTATTTACGAGAGAGCCACGCCAGCATATTGGAGTCATGGCCTTCGGTAGTTCGCGTACGGAACTCCACCATCTCGAATTAAGATAGTTTCGCAGCTGAACACGGGCTCTAATAGACTCATTCCATATCACAATGCTACCCGGGACGTGGAGATTCTCGGCTACCTCGTCATTCCCTTTATGAGGAGGCCATCCTCCGGACCGATTATGGTGGGTACTCACATTAATCTGTGGTCTCTTATAGTTATAAACGTTCCAATTATACTTTCGCTCAGTGATAGTGTGAGGCCCGTAGTGCATAAAAACCAACACTAGGTGTCGTGTACTAACTTTGGTAGATCAAGCTGGACCAGATGAATTTGGTCATTGTAAACTCGTATCGCGGATAGTTTCCGATTTGCATCTCACTTTCTGCAGATGGAGGCCTGAAACTGTTTTTCAAAATGGCGACAACACGATAGAGCTATGTATCGTTCGCACAAATCATCTCTCCCGGTTGCAGCGTAACGGGAACATGTGGGCGCCGGGGTGCGCTCTCCGATATACAGTTCCGCCGAACGTCTCGACAGAAAAAAGCGCGCGCAGAGCAGAGATTACAACCCCATCCATCGGTGTGACTCGAGATCCACCTATCGGTGAGACCGATTTGCCTAGGGTTTGTGGCGAGTGGCTATGACATCTTGAACTCGGTGGCGCCGGATAGAAAGAATCGGTGGGGCCGAGTTTGACTTTGGTGTTTAGGTCATATGTGGATGTGGGAAGGTAGTTGAGGGTTTTGGAGCATATCACTAAGCACTATGAAGCAAGAACCTCATTAAACAACACCTCATCCCTCCTTGATAGTATTGGCTTTTCCTATAGACTCAATGTGATCTTGGATCACTAAAATATAAAATGTAGAGTCTTGAGCTTTGAGCTTGAGCCAATCTTTTTGTCCTTAGTTTGAGGGGTCCACTTTCCTCATCCATGCCATGCCATTCATTGAGCTTTTCCTGAAATATTAATCTTGGAATAGCATGTTAGCTCAATGAGCTATATGTTGTTAGGAATTACCAAAACCACCTAGGGATAGTTGCACTTTCAACATTACGGCGACAAAGAGCTCTCACGCTCATATATGGTATGCATCGGACGACTTACGCTGTGAGAGGATGACAGCTGGGTCCACGGCCGAGCAATAGGAAGGAGACCTCCTTATTACGTCAGTAGTTCGGAGCGAGTCATATTTCAGGGCCAAATGGTGTGGTTTAGTGATCCTAGCGTGTTATGAGAATCAAAAGACAGCGAAGCCACAGAATGCGTCTCTGAATGCAGACTTAACTGTGTTATTGATGTGCATCTCCTTGCTTGTAGCTTGCAGAGAAGGCCAAGGATACGCCTATGGGAAATAATGTATTGATGAGGCAGATGGATGACTTTGGTTTGGTATCAACTTTTTTTTGCTTCTAGGGTCAGCGCTACGCACGGCCGCCAACACATAACCTACAAGCACCAGAAACTATTTGCAACTCCTGGACAGAGTACTAGGGTGACTAAGAAGCCGAGAGGGTCCATTGGTTTCGGGCCCAATGTACGGTAGTAACTGCATCTTAAATCACACATACAGATCTCAGTTCTTAGGGACGGCCTCAATGAAACAACCCACCATGTACTCCTACATGGCCTCTCATCGATACCTTTACCAAAACATGTTCAACACATCCCTCACATTACCGGCATAAGCATTTCACTCTGGCCCATCACCCAGATGAACCGGACCTGACACAACTCTAAGCATAGCAGGCATAGCAAGGTGGGAATCACATACATGGCTCAATCAACTCCTACACATGCTAGTGGGTTTCATCTAGTTACTGTGGCAATGACAGGTCATGCAGAGGATAAGGGTTCAACTACCGTAGCACACAGCAGTTTGAATCGCGTTGTCTTAATGCAGTAAACAAGAGCAGAAGCGAGAACATGGGTTGTATCGGAATGATCAATGGTTGCTTGCCTGATGGAGTGGTAGTGGGATACTGCCCTTCAGTTGGATACTCGTGAATATCCTCGGAGGCAGAACCTACCACGAGGAACACATCGGAACACAATCAACACATGACGATATGCAACAATATGATACATGCTATGACATGGCAATATGAATGTGTCTTGGCCTAATGCAGGTTATAATAGAAAGGAATGAACTCATTTGAATCAAATATTCAAATATTAGCTCATTAAACATCGCCTTAATAGTGCATTTCCTTATTCTTCTTAAACAGCAAGGTAAACTTGTTTTGTCATGCATGAAACCATTACAGATGGATAGATTGAATTTTTCTGATAATTTTTCATATATAAATCTTTGCATTTGGAGCTATGGTTGATTTTCTATGATTTTTAGAAGTTTTAAACATTTTCTGGAAATTCCTGAATAAAAATAAATCCAGAAAATGCATTACTGCGTCAGCATTGCGTCATGCTGACCTCAGCAGGTCAAAGGCGCCAGCCCAGGTCAAACCTGACTGGTGGGCCCCTTCTGTCAGCCTCTCAGCTAATTAACAGGATTAGATTAACACTAATTAGCTGTTAGTGGGGCCGGGGCCCACATGTCAGTGACTGAATTAAATAAAATTAGTTAAAACTAATCCTAAATTAGTTAGCAGACCGGCCCCACCTGTCATAGACTCAGGGGGGTCTACCTGGGCCCACCCAGGAGTCAAACTGGGTCAAACTCGCCGACGTTGAGCCGCCGACGAGGCCGAGACGGCGGAGAGCTTCGAATTTGGTCCTCCGGTGACCAAATCGACGGTGGAGACGTGCTACGCATAGCTGGGGAGCTGCCGCATCCAGTGGTGCAAGTGGTTGGACATGGGGACGCCGGAAACGACGCCGGCGACGACCTTGGCGGTCGCCGGAGTTCGGGCGTGGATGGATTCGACGCTACGGTGCACGGGAGAGGGAGCTGGTGGTGGCTACGGGCTCCTGGTGCTGTGCTGAGCACAATGGTGAGCTTGGCCTTGAGCCACGGTGGCTATGGCCACGACGGCGCCATGGTCGGCGGCGGGGAGCTCTCAGGTACGGTGGAAGTGGCTACTATAGAGGCCAAACGAGCACGGTAACTAGGGAGAAAGGAAGAGGAGCTCACAGCGGGGTCAGAGAGGGGGTCAGCGAGCTCGGGGAGGACTTGAGGCTGGCGAATCGAACGACGGCGTCCAGCGGCCGTGGACAGGGAAGAAGGGCACCACGTCGTCTTGGGGTCGTCCGAGCTTGCGTGGGTCGACGGAGAGATCCAGGGTGACGAGGCGGAGCGATTGGGCTCGTCGGAGGGGCGAGGGAGTGGCTCTGGTGGCAACTACGGCGATTGGCGGCAAGGAACGCGCTCGGCCATCGTGGGAGAGAGTGAGGGAGACGAGGGGGAGAGTGCGAGAGGATGAGAGGGGACTTGGGGGGTCGCATGGCATCTCTGGACGTCTCCATGCGTCGGCAGAAGCAGGAGGTGGCCGGCATGTGGCCGCGGGCGCCGGCCACGCGCTCCACGTCCTTCTGGTGCGAGGAGGACGACGACTGGCAGGGCCAGTCGGCTGGGCCGAGCCAGGTGGGCTGGCCAGCACAGGTAAGGCCCAGGTGGGCTTCCCTCTCTCTCTCTTTTTTTTTTGTTTCTGTTTTTCTATTCAACTGCAACTATTGGGCTTTATTAAAAATACTAAAACGTTTCCAAAAATCCTGAAAATAATTGTGGCCTCTGTTTAGAATATTTCCAACAGCAAACATTTATTTCCAGAATTATTTGAGCATTTAATTTATTTTATAGCATTTAAATGCCCAAATTCAAATACTTATGATTTAATTCAATGACCTTCTATTGACCTAGAAAATTGTGCACCAATTTTGCCAGAGGTTTTAACCCAAGACAAAGAGGGTGAACTTTTTAGAAGGTCATTTCAGGTTCATTGAAAATAACTTTAGTAAACCCTAGTTGTTTCCAGGGGGTGTTGGGGGTTTCTGCCTTCCCCATTTCAAATTTAAGAGAAATTTAAACATGATGCACACTCTAATGCTTGAACTAGCTAGGGTGTGACAACTCACCCCCACTCAAAAGAATCTCGTCCCGAGATTTAGGATCCTCCGGGAAGAAGGTGGGGTACTCAAGTCGAAGACGGTCCTCCCTTTCCCAAGTGGCTTCTTTCTCAGAATGGTGTGACCATTGAACCTTGAAAAACTTGATATTATGATGTCGAGTGGTACACTCGGCTTGATCAAGGATACGAACGGGATATTCCCGATATGAGAGGTTATCTTGTAGATCAAGCGTTTCGTGGTCCACTCCACGGATGGGATCCGCGAAGCAACGCCTGAGTTGAGAAACATGGAAGACATCGTGAACTCTGGAAAGATGTGGAGGTAGTTCCAATTGGTAGGCAACTTCTCCTCGTTTGGCAAGAATGCGAAAGGGTCCAATGTAACGAGGGGCCAATTTGCCTTTAATACCGAAACGATGGGTTCCCTTTAATGGAGTAACCCGAAGGTAAGCTTTCTCGTCGACTTCATAAGTCATAGGCTTATGTTTACGATCATATTGACTCTTTTGATGAGATTGGGCTGTTTTCAATTTCTCACGAATAACGCGAACCTGCTCTTCTGCTTCCTGAATCATATCCAGGCCAAAGAGTTGTCTTTCCCCGGTTTCTGACCAGTTAAGGGGCGTTCAACATTTTCGTCCATAGAGAACTTCGAAAGGAGCCTTGCCTAAGCTGGCTTGATAACTATTGTTATAGGCAAACTCCGCGAATGGAAGGCAATTCTCCCAACTCATTCCGAACGAGATGACAAAAGCTCGGAGCATATCTTCCAGAATTTGATTGACTCGCTCTACTTGACCACTTGATTGAGGATGGAAGGTGGTGCTGAAGGAGAGACGAGTTCCCATAGCATTTTGGAAACTTTCCCAAAATCGAGAGGTGAAGAGACTCCCACGGTCTGAGTTAATTTCCAATGGAACACCATGAAGAGACACTATTCGGGAGATGTATAAATCGGCTAGCTGGCTAGCGGTGATACTCTCACGAACAGGTAGAAAGTGGGCTACTTTGGAAAGTCGGTCGATCACGACGAAGATGGCATTATTCCCTCTCTTAGTCCTGGGAAACCCAGTGATGAAGTCCATACTGATTTTATCCCATTTCCACTCGGGAATAGCCAAAGGTTGAAGGGTGCCAGCAGGCCGTTGATGCTCTGCTTTAACACGACGACAAACGTCGCAATTAGCAATGTATTGAGCGATTTCTCTCTTCATCCTAGTCCACCAAAACCCCTGGCGTAGGTCTTGATACATTTTAGTGCTACCGGGATGAATGGTGAGAGGGGATTCATGAGCTTCCTTAAGGATCGGCCGTCTCAGGTTTCGTGCCTTTGGAACCACTAGGCCATTTCCAAAGTATACGACACCTTGATCATCAATGGAGAAACAATTCGCGACTCCTTTCTTAATGTTCCTCTTAATATGGGAGACTCCCGGATCTACCTTCTGTGCCTTGATGATCTGATCCGTAAGGGTAGGTTTTGCCACCAGGGTGGATAGGAATCCTCGAGGAACAATGTGAAGATTTAGCTTACGAAATTCCTCATGGAGAAATGGTTGACTTTGTTGTAACATCAGGTTGTTACAATAGGACTTACGGCTTAGCGCATCAGCCATGACATTGGCTTTACCCGGGGTGTAAGTTATTCCTAAGTCGTAATCCGAGATCAACTCAACCCAACGTCTTTGCCTAAGATTCAAATCTGGTTGGGTGAAGATATATTTCAAACTTTGGTGATCGGTGAAGATCTCGCAACGATTACCGAGGAGGTAATGTCGCCAGGTTTTAAGTGCATGGACTACAGCTGCAAGCTCTAGGTCATGAGTGGGATAATTTTCCTCATGTGGGTGTAATTGCCGTGAAGCATAGGCAATTACCTGATGATCCTGCATGAGTATGCAACCTAGTCCTTGTCGCGAGGCGTCGCAGTAGATAATAAAGTCCTTGGAGAAATCTGGTGGTACCAGTACGGGAGCAGATGTCAGGCATCTTTTCAGTTCCTGAAAGCTGAACTCGCACTGTGGAGTCCACTCGAACTTTTTATCTTTCTTGAGGAGTTCAGTTAGAGGTTTAGCAACCTTGGAGAAATTCTCGACGAAGCGGCGGCAATAGCTCGCTAAGCCAAGGAAACTCCGAACTTGCTTGACCGTCTCAGGTGGAGTCCAATCAAGGACGGCTTGAACTCGCTCGGGATTGACAGCAATACCCTTACCAGAGATTACATGGCCTAGATAGGTCACCTCTGGCAACCAAAATTCACACTTGGAGAATTTGGCATAAAGGCGATGCTCTCGAAGTTTCATCAATACTAGCCTTAGATGTTCGGCATGTTCCTCTTCGTTCTTGGAGTAGATGAGTATGTCATCGAGGTATACTACGACGAATTTATCCAAGTACTCCATGAAAACCGAGTTCATTAATCGCGAGAAGGTGGCTGGGGCATTGGTTAAACTGAAGGACATGACGGTGTACTCGTATTGGCCATAACGAGTAACAAAGGCCGTTTTGGGAATGTCCCCGTTTCTGATTTTGATTTGATGGTAGCCCAACCTCAAATCCATCTTGGAAAAAACTGAGGATCCAGCGAGCTGATCATACAGATCGTTAATCCTGGGAAGTGGGTATTTGTTCTTGATGGTGACCAGGTTGACAGGGCGGTAGTCCACAACCATTCGATCCGTTCCATCCTTCTTCTTAACGAAGAGGACGGGGCAAGCCCAAGGAGAGGAACTAGGACGGATGAAACCCTTTTTCAAGGACTCATCGAGTTGGTTCTTAAGCTCGGCTAGTTCTAAGGGTGCCATCTTGTAGGGTCTTCTAGAAATTGGAACGGTTCCTGGAACAAGGTCTATCACAAACTCAACATCCTTGTCAGGTGGAACACCTAGCAGTTCTTCTGGAAAGACATCCGGAAAGTCTCAGACTATCGGAACGTCCTCAAGGTCTGGAAGGGGGTTGGCATTTAGGGAGTAAAGATGGCACTTGGCCACTCGAGTTAAGACATTGACTCTCTTGCCCGATGGGTGAGTAAGTTGAACGATTCTAGTGGCACAGTCAATCTTAGCATAATGAGCTGACATCCAGTCCATACCCAAGATGATGTTTATGTCCGAGGACTTGAGAGCTATTAAGGATGCAAGGAAGACAAGTCTATCGACAAGAATTTCGTTCCCATGGCTTACTCTAGAAGTTTGCCATTTGGAACCCGGAGTTTGAATTATCATGGAAGTGGGCATGTCACAAAATGGCGTGTTATGCAATCGAGCATAGTTCTCGGATATGAATGAATGAGATGCTCCAGTATCGAAAAGAACAGATGCCGGATGGCAGTTAACAAGGAGCGTACCGAGGACGACGTTGGGATCCTCATGAGCCTCCTCGGCTGAAACATAGTTGACATGGCCACGGGCAGTGGTGATCGGCTTGGCGTAGAATGTTTTTCCTGCGGGCTTACCCCGGCCAACGGACTTTCCAGTTTGATTGGGGTTGTTGTTCTGGGGACACTCTCGGCTATAGTGACCCGGCTCTCCACACTTAAAGCATGTCACCACATTGGGGCGTGAGCAGCATTAGCAACGGGGCCACCATAGGGCTTGGGCGGTGCAAATTGCTGGTTGGGACGAGGCGCCTCAAAGGATGGCCTCGGGATGAACCTGGGTGGCAGTGCCATGCTTGGAATCCACACCCGGCACTTCTGAGCTCCAGAGCCGGATGAAGAGCCAAAATCACGGGAGTGCTTGCGTGAAGCGTCATAATCAGTCTGGCCCGTCTCAGCACTGATGGCTTTATTGACCAACTTCTGAAAGGAGGTGCACTCGTGCAGACGAAGATCTCGGCGAAGCTCAGGGCTAAGTCCCTTGCGGAACCTTGCCTGCTTCTTAGCGTCAGTAGATACCTCTTCAGGGGCATAGCATGCCAGATTTCCAAATTCACGACTATAAGCATCCACAGTCAGTCTTCCTTGGGTGAAGTTGCAGAACTCTTCCCTCTTGCGATCCATGAGACCTTCCGGAATGTGATGCTCGCGGAAAGCCTCACTGAACTCAGCCCAAGTAGTAACTTGGCCGACCGGGAGCATAGCTTCGAAGTTTTCCCACCAAAGACTAGCAGGGCCTTCGAGGTGATAGGCAGCATAGGTAACCTTGTCGGCTTCGGCTACGTTGGCAGAACGTAGCTTGTGAGTGATGCTGCGAAGCCAGTCATCCGCTTCGAGGGGTTCGACGGAATGGTTAAACTTTGGTGGGTACAGCTTGATAAAGTCATTGATTGACACCAAGTCATTTCGCGGGTGGCGTGCAGTGTTCTGCTCAATCCGCTCTAGCAGGCGGTTAGTCTCACGCTTGTTTCTTTCCGCCTCCAGCATTACCTCGGCCAGAGAAGGCGGGTGAGGCAGATTTTCACCCCTAGCTGCACTGGCTTCCCCCTGCTCCGAGGCAGCAGGGTTACTGCGGGTGTTGACCATCCTAGGAGAAAACAAGACAATGGTTTAGATAAGGATGGCTCAAACTTAGCAAGGAAGTGCAGAATGTAATGGATAACGCGGAATGCAGGGATGTTCATCCGTATGTCATGGTAATATAGAACTGCCATATATATACCAACGGTCATACACATCATACATAGTTTAGTACAAGCCCAGGCTACAGTACAACTATGATGACAGACATTACATCTCATCGGAGGCATTCCAAGCTCCTATACATTATTTGTCTACACCTCCGGAATTGACTACACACTAAGTCGTATTCCACGAGCCACGCAGGATAGTGGAGATACAACTACTACAATACTAGTGGTACTACTACTAACTCAGACATCTCCATAGTAGTCCTCATAGAAGTCACCTCCGTAGCCTGGAAGTTCAACGTGACCATCCGGGAACAGACGGTCCTGAGGAGCCTGTGGACCATAGGGGCTAGGATGAGGTCTTGGACCAACAAACGGTGGCCTGCGGGGACCATGGGGTGGGGTGATGCCTCCCACATCACGCCAATCCACCATGTCTGGCAGAGCTGATCTCACCGGATACAGATCCCTTGTATCCATACATCCAGCTTGCACCGTAGGTGCAAACCGAGTCAATGTGGCCCAATGATCAGCACGGGTATTGAAAAGCTCCAGCCTCAAGGCCCGATTCTCTCGGTCCTTATCTTCGAGCATCTCGGCAGTGATACGAGTTAATGAGTCCTCCTGAGTGGAGTCAGCATAGATAGCCTGAAGATACCCTTGCGCTCCCGGAAGTGAAGCTGGCATGTAACGGAAGTCGGTGTTCCGAAGCAGGCCAGTCCGGACTCGCAAGATGGTCATCATGGAATAGGCAGCATCCTGCACAGCCATCTCAACAGTAACCCCGAGCCCATAGGAACAGTGAAGGGGCTCGGTGCAGAGATATTGGCTTTGATTAAAGTCGTGGAACTGCTCTTCGACGGTGTATTCAGGATACCAACGGTAGCCCGTCTCGATCATTACCCGGACTAACATAGCAGTATGACCGGGCACGTCCAGGCACCGGGTCAGGCGAACCACTTGGTTTTGAACACGGTTGGCCATCTGAAAGCACAACCACAATTCAAAGACATCAGAATTTCTAGGGAAAATTGGACAGCATAACAGCTGTAAATGCTCAGAAAAATATTTGAGACATCCATAACAGTTCGCAATACCACTCAACAACATCATATCAAGATTCTGATCCAATTAGCAACATACTAAAATAGTAGAAACTGAACTAGGGTTTGTAGCATCAATCCTATAAGCTACTACGGATTAGTAACACGTGAACCTGATAGAAGGAGAGAGCCTAGTCCTTAACCCACGTTGAATGAGAAGAGAATGACTCAGATCAGAGGCATAGGGTAAAGGAGTAAAAGAGCCTTACGTTCCCTCCCACAATCAATTCCCCTACATATAACTAAAGCATTTCTAGACTTGACATCGACCAGTTTGGCTCAACGAACCTACAGGCAGTTCGGCTCTGATGCCAACGCTGTCAGGACCCCGATTCCAAGTCACATCGATCTAGCCGGTAACACCTCATATCACTTTGCGGCCTCACGCACGGTATCCCACGGGTGTCGCCTTACCATGGCCCGGGACCGTTTGCGCCTTTTGGCTCACGTATATGATAGTGTCGCTAGCATCCATATGATAGAGAACCTGGGCCGACATGGCTAGTCGTGAACCCAAAGCGGCATAGACCTATGGAGACAGGCATACATGAATCACATCGAACATGTCGGTCATCAGCGAGTGATTTCGGGCTGTAGCACTGGGCTAACAGGACTCCGGGGAACCCGGGCTGTAGCAGGCTAGGCAGGACTCCGGATATCACGGCGTGACATTTCCCCGAAGGGACAGACATAGGAACAAAGTGAAACACATGCCGGCCAGTCAAGTGTCCTGAGCAGTAGTGCTGGGCTAGCAGGACTCCGGTGAACCGGGCTGTAGCGGACTACTATGGCTCGAGGAACACTAGACTACATTTCCCCATAAGAAAGGCTGCCAAGGATAAACAACTAGATTGTCGGATCCCACTCATACCAAGCATTTCAATCATACACACAATATGCCCGATATGAGTACATACAACATGGCATCACAACAAAACTATACAACTCAAGTACTTTATTTAAAGGCTCCAGGGAGCCATACACAACATGTTCATACAGATAGGGGTCACATGACCCAACACTCAAGTCATACAATCATACAAGCACATGCGGAAGCAACTAGTCTGAGTACAGACTCTAGAAAGAAAGAAGGCTTCTCGAAGCCTGTCTATCTACATAGGGCCCTCCATGGCCAGGATCACCACCTGGGTGGCTAGTCACTCGTTGACGTCAAGGTCTACGTAGAACCCATCGGAGGGGGCGGTGTTGTCGTCTGAAAACAGTAATTAAGCAAACATGAGTACAAAGGTACTCAGCAAGTCTTACATCAGAACCTACTATACATGCTTATTCTCAAGAAGGTGGTGGGGTTAATGCAGCAAGCCAGCTTTGACTCTTGGCTAAACTATCCTACGGAACTCCACCAGTAAAATAGTTTCGCACACGAGTCCACTAC
>NC_053028.1:291381445-291449953 GCF_003073215.2 Triticum urartu
TCATAGCAACTCATCATACAGCAACAGCAGCAGTAGCAGCAGTGTGCAAGTCATCATATAGCAGCAGCAGGAGCCGATCATAGCAATTCATCATATAGAAGTAGGAGAAGCTCATAGCAATTCATCATATAGCAGCAACGGGAGCAGTTCATAGCAATTCATCATAGAGCATCAGCAGGAGCAGCTCATAGCAATTCATCATACAACAGCAGCAGGAGCAGCTTATAGCAACTCATCATATAGCGGCAGTAGCTCATATGAATTCATCATATAGCAGCAGCATTTCATAGCAATTCATCATATAGCAGCAGCAGCTCATAGCAATTCATCATATAGCAACAGCAGGAGCAGCTCATAGCAATGCATCATATAGTAGCAGCAGAAGCAGCTCATAGCAATTCATCGTATAGTGGATCAAAATGAAAATTTGGCAAAAAATCAGAGGAGATCCTCACCTTGTTGGATGAGCTCATCCTTCAACAGCACCTCAAGGCCACGGCCTGGGAGGTGGGGAGGGGGAATAAGGTGCCTTCTGCCGCAGTATGGCATCAGCCGTAGTTGTGCAGCGCCTACCGGAGTAGTGCGTTGGACGAACCACAATGGAGCAGCTGCTGGAGACCATGAGAATGAGGTGCGGCACCAGATGGAGGAGCAGCCAGGGATATTTGCCCCTACCCCATCGGCCATGTAGCCTAGCTGGACAAAGCATCGTCAAAGACCAGGCCAGATGGGACCAGTGGCGACGGCTTGCTGGAGGAACCCTAGTGCTGCAGGCAGGGTATGATGTAGAGGGAAAGGGGAGAGGAGATGCAAGTGGGCAGGGCAATGAACGCTTGCATGTTTGTTTTTACTTGAGGGTGAGGTGTGACGCGGGCGTCACTAGTTGCATTTTGAGTGTAATATAGGCAGACAACAGAGTTATTTCACTATTCCCCTTCCCTTCAATTTTTAGTGAGGTTCTACCCGAAACACCCCCCTCCAAAGCGAAATTAGTTAAGCCCAAGCCCATAACTCAAAAATGACTTCTTTACATCTTTTATGGCTTATTTTGACAATAATCCCTGAAAAGGCGGAATAGAACTGGCCCTTAACCTGCAATTCAATTGTGCGTGGAATGATGAATCACTCCTGCCTGCTATAGTGTACATTTAGGCATCATCATACATGCCATAACCTAATACATGTGCATTCCATTGTAGAATCTGGAATATGCAATGTTTATGTTAGTTCATACATTGCACATGATGTTTAAATGCCCCTTAAATCTGGTCAGTCAAGTGATGGTCTTTAAGCCTCCTTCTTTGCTTCTTTTCTTGATATGTAAGATTTGCTCACACATCTGTTCAATTGCTTGTTTGCATCAGCCAGCCATACTAGGACTGTTTGCTTTGATTACTTGCTGTTCTTGACCTAAGACTCTAACAGATCTTGTCAACGATTTAAACACTAAGGGCTGATTTAGTGGGGCCTTTTCTAACTCATAGGTGACATAAAGGTTTGGCTGTACACTAAAGTAGACTCTCCAAGAGTACCTGGAGATCCAGTTCAAAGGTATGCCTAGTTTTTACATAGTGTAGACATAGTAAATGCTCATTTCATTGTGTGCAAGTGCAATAGATGCGGCATGTTTCATTATGTGGTGTTGTTTTTTTATAATCTCATCCTTTTGTGTTCACAAACTGGAAAGTATGCATATTTATCTTCCAAGGAGATGAGTAACTAGTTTGTCTCACCTTGCAGAGGGGGTGCAATGAAGATAAGATTGAGGATTTCCAAGAACAAGATGTTAAGAAGGAGCCTTGCGAGAGAAGTAGGAGTTGCGCTGAGCCTCTTCAACCTGTTACGGTAAGTCACTGTATCCAACTTAATAGTTCAATTCCTTGTTTGTTTCACGCATAGTTAATTTGCTCTTTTCAATTGCTTTATTTGTCCTTAGTTAATGAGATGCCCATAGAATGATGCCTGACGTTGGGTACTTGTATAACTAGTAGTTGACATAATTAAAGGCCTTACCATTTAATTACTCTGACGAAGGAATTGGAGATTTTGTAGACTGAAATTTGTGCTATCTAAATCCGGCCAATCCTATTATCTGAAGAGATTATAGTTCAAATGGTAAGTGATGTTGATGCGCGTCCATGATGTATGAGCTGTATTTGCCTAGTGAATGTAATTTACTGTTTGTGTATGCTTTATTATCACTGGTGCCAAACCATAATGCCTAGTGGGTATAATCGGCTGTAATTTCTTTATTGTATAGTGTAGGATTATTCTACGTTTCTATGCCTTAGTCTCTTTATTGTATAGTGTATATTTTTTAGAGGTGATAGTATAGAGTTGGATAATTCTTTGAATATGCTATATCGTTCAAATGGGGGCCAACTCGCCCAAACGTTGTAGTGACCATGGCCCTCCACAGGTCGTACGATCCATGGGCCATCTACGGGACGGACGATCCATGGCCTTCTATGGGCTGTCGGATCCGTGGGCCTTCTATGGGCTGTCGGATCCATGGGCCTTCTATGGGCCATCGGATCAATGGGTCGTCTATGGGCCGTCGGGTCAATGGGCCTTCTACGTCCCGTAGGAACCATGGGCCTTATATGGGTCGTCTCATCTATGGGCCTTGTACAGGCCGTATAAGGGGTCGTAAACGGGCTTGAGTGGAAATCGTACATTTTATGGGCTGACCATAACAGGCCGTTAATAGGCCGTATTTGATGATGCTATGAAAATGTCCCAACAGATTAACGGGCCACAAACAGGCCGACTGTCTCCATGGGATGAATTTGGCACACAAGCAGAAAAGGCCAGTAACGGGCCGTAAGTAACCGAATGCTGGAAATGAGCTTAAGAATAAATGGGCCCACAGAAGGCCTAAAGGTAACACGGGCTGGAAATGACCCAATGGAATAATGGGCCGCTAATAGGTATAAATTGATACACTGTT
Source organism: Triticum urartu (assembly GCF_003073215.2). Classification (NCBI taxonomy): domain Eukaryota; kingdom Viridiplantae; phylum Streptophyta; class Magnoliopsida; order Poales; family Poaceae; genus Triticum; species Triticum urartu. Next base: position 291,384,396 of record NC_053028.1, read on the forward strand.
CATTACGGGCCAGTTTCACCACGGGCCATTAATGGGCCAAGAGTTACAAAGGAACTCATATGGGCTGAAATAAGTCATGGGCCATACATGGGCCGGAAGTTAGAACGGGCTGGAATTATATTGGACAGCCCAGATGACGCTACTGGGCCTAATTCGGATAGGCCGTAAACAGGCCCTGGGTTAGCGGGCTGTAAATGGGCTATATGCGAATAGGCCGTTAACATGCTTGTCGTGGGCAGGCCCTCCACCTTTTGACCAAGTCAAAGGGCCGGCCTTTTCACAGGAATGGGCCTCTGTTGGGCCGTGCCACGTGTCGACGTATCATAGGCGCTTTGGGTCCAATGAGTGGATGACATCTGTCCCAACGGTGAGCCGACACGTGTTTCCTCCAGCTAATGATGATTTTACACGTGGAAAATCCCCATTGGTCGGGGCTGTTAACGGGTTATCAGATCCAAAACCGGACCCGATAGCTTAATGGCGTTCCGTATGGTGGATGTCACGTGTCGGTCACCCTTGACGAAAGCACTTCTGTGACGCGCGATTTACCGTCATGGAAGTGGACACTTCCATGATGATAATTTTGGTAATGTCATGGAACACTTCTACGACAACACATGTATGACTATCTTGATTCTGTCATAAAATTGTCATGGATGTACATGCATGACAGAAAACGTGACCTACTGTGACAAACATGTATCATCACAGAAGTATATTTTTTTGTAGTGACTCCTCTCCGCGTGGGCATCCACTGCCGCGTCTTCCCCGGCTCCGCATCGTCCCCTTCCTAGGCCTCGCCGACGTCCACCCCCTGGTGATCCCGGCGCGGCGTGGTCAACGTGGTCAAGGAAACGACTTCCATCGGAAGAGTACTGTACGTGGAGAGGCTGGCAGCTGGGTCCATGGCCGCAGCAAGGAAGTGCAACCTTATTACGTGCAAAATAATGATGACTCCACCTGACAGCAGGGACCCACCGGACGAGCCACCGTATTTCATGAAAAAAAGGTTTCCCCCGGACTGCTGGGACCCACCAGCTACATCTTCGCATGCAAGGAAGTGCATCCTTATCCTCCCTGACAGCTGGGACCCACTCGGTCGAAGAGTACGCAGCGTTGTCTGTGTACATACCGGTCGATCGGTCTGTCTGCGCGCATGTAGCATGTCATGCAGTCCCGTTAATATCATGTACACATACGTACAACTAGGGTGCAATAAAGTAAATACGGCCATGTACGTACATATGTGCGGGGTCTCGAACGCCTACTCGCGCATACATATGGCCAGGGCTCGTGTACATGGAAAGGCAGCGACGGCGTACTGTTCATCGGAAGCCAACAGGCTGGGTCGGAATGGAGAAACTGCGTCGTGTTCATGAGGAGGCAACAGAATGCGTCATGTTCATCGGGAGGCAACGGAATATGTCATTTTCATCAGGAGCTAACCGACTTGGTGGGAACAGCCGATTGAAACGAGGCCTAGCGTACCACAGAACGGAGGAAACGGCCTTATGTTCTACCGGCCATGATCGAAACGGGATCCTGTTCATCGGGAGGGGTCTCGCTTAAAGCAAAAGGGAGGAAACAGACTTTTCTTGGACCTCCTATGGTCGAAACGGGGTCCTGTTAATCGGGAGGGGTGTGGCGTACCGCAAAATGGAGGAAACAGACTTGTGTTGGAGCGCTACGGTCGAAACGGGGGTCCGGGTCATCGGGAGGGGTGTGGCGTACCGCAAAACGGGACTCCACGGGCTACTGTTCATCTCCACCGTCGACCTCCTCCCGCCTCCACGGGCTACTGTTCATCCACTATCGACCTCCTCCGGCCTCCACCTGTGAATGTTCATCCACGACGTCTCCCGTCCAGCCTCCACCAGCCACTGTTCATCCACGGGCTCCTGTTCATCCAGCCTCCACCGCTCCTCCACCGGCTACTATTCAACTAGCCCTCTCCACGGGGTCCTGTTCAACCACCCCTCCATGGGCTACTGTTCATCCAACCCTCCACCGGCTACTGTTCAACTAGCCCTTCACAGGGTCGTCCTATTCATCCAGCCCTCCACAGGGTCGTCCTGTTCATCCAGCCCTCCACGGGGTCCTGTTCATCCACCCCCAACCGGCTCGATCGGGGTCCTGTTCATCCAGCGGCAACGGCCTCTACTACCACGGGGTCCTGTTCATCCAACCCCCACTAGGAACTGTTCATCCAACCCCCCCCCAACAATGCTCACTATTCATCAAGAGGTAGCAGGTTCGGTCGGCTTCAGTTAGCAGCAGCAGTGAAGGAATCGCTCGACCGGGTTTAGTTAACAGCCAGGGATCGATCATTCGGGTTTAGTAATGCATAACCTGCAGTGCAATCACTCGGTTTCAGTAGGCAAACACCTCGCTTGGGTTCAGTTAGAGCCCAACGCCTCGCACCCACACACGTACGTGTACGAGAGAAATGTGCATCGCTCGTCCCCCGACCACCCACCGTAACCTGGAACTCCATGATATTTTCTTCGCCCTTGCGTCTACCATGGTTTTTTCCGTCATGGAAGGCCCAAAGAATGTCATGCGCCTGCGTGTCCCGCCCGCCCAAGACGAAAAGCCCATTTTCTATCATGATTTTTTTGTCATAGAAGTAGGAGCCCACCACATCTATGATGATACCGGGTTTTTAACAATTATCGTCATAGAAGTGTCATAAGCATGACAGAAAAAATTCGTTCGGCCCAAAATGTCATGGATGTGTCTTTTTTTTGTAGTTATAGTGGATACTAGGGATCAAACCCTAACAAAACTAACGCGATTACATGATAAATCTCATCCAACCCATCACCGTCCAGCAAGCCAACGATGGAATTACTGATGCATGGCGATGAGCATGATAAAATTGGTGATGGGGGCAGGTTGGTGATGATGATGGCGATGATTTCCCCTCTCTAGAGCCCTGAACGGACTCCAGATCTGCCCTCCCGATGACGAACGAGCGCTGGCGGCGGCTCCGTATCATAAAACGTGATGAATCCTTCTCTCTAATTTTTTTTCTCTTTGAACGTGAATATATAGAGTTGGAGTTATGGTCGGATGAGGTCTAGGGGACCCACAAGGCAGGGTGTGCGCCCAGGGGGTAGGGCGCGCCCCCACCCTTGTGGTCAGTTGGTGGGTTTTCTTAATTCTTTCGGCAACATTTTTTATTTATTCGAAAAATATTCTCCATATATTTTTAGGTCAATCCGAGAACTTCTATTTTTGCAGAAAAATAACACCAAGGCAATTCTGCTGAAAAAACATTAGTCCGGGGGTAGTTCCATTCAAATCATGCATTAGAGTCCAAAACAAGGGAAAAAGAGTTTAGAAAAGTAGATACGATGGAGATTTATCACTACTCCCTCTGTCTAGGTGTGTAAGTTATGAAAACCAAATAATCCCAAAACATTTAGGCGCGGTGCATTAACTCACACCTCGTTTCTTGTTTCTTGACATATCAACCAATAAGAGATGTGAGACGCGCATGCTTTCACCGACTTGAGACTGCCAAACACGACGTGCAGTGGTTAGTTCATTGCATGCAATGCTATTAATTAGCAAGTAAACATTAAGTTCTCTCGTTTTCCTATCTTCCTTGGTCACGGTGCACAACCTAAGATAACTTATTCACCTAGACAGAGGGAATAGTATTTTGTAATTAATGTCATTACATGCAGAGAATTGAGCACTGCATGTTGTGCTAAGTAGTCTCAAGTCATTGAATGTATACGAACCCCACGTCTCCTATCGGCTTATTTCTTTTTTCGTGGCGAAAAATAGGGAGTGAGGTGGGTAGTTAATGCACTGCGCCTACAAGTTTTGGGATTACTTGGTTTTTGTAACGTGACTAATCCACCAGTATGGAGGGAGTACAATAGTAGTCTGATTGATGAGATTTCAGGTTGAACCATCTACCGGATGGGAGAAGAGTAGGGAGAGTGTATAATATCATCGGGAACTACATACAAAACTGAATAAAACAATACTCCATGTATTTATTTACAGAGGGAGTAGTATACTTTTTGTAACATGCATTAATAGATATTGCTAGTCAAATACTAAATCCAGACGGAGGTGGTAGTACTACTGTCGTGGCAGAACACAATCACCTATGGGGCCGTCAGCCCTTGTGGTTCGGCAAGGGGGAGGGGCACGTTGCACAAAGAGTGCAGACCATGAAGCAGCACGACAGGAGCAACGCTGGTGGTTTTTACCTAGGTTTGGGCCGTTGCGAAGTGTAACACCCTACTCCTTCTTTGGTGGATTGGATGGAGGACCGTGACGAACACGCAGCGCTCAAGCCCGGCAAGGTCGCCTCGGGGAGAGCAGCTACGGGCGTAAGAGTGTACCAGGGTCTGAATCCTATTCTAGGTCGCCATGGCCCTCCTTTTATAGGCTAAGGGGTTACCACAGTGGCAAATCAATCATTATACCCTGATTAGATAGCCAACATTGTTATCATACCTAACTCTAGCAGTTAGGACAAAGTGCATTAAATGCACTGCTAAGTGTCACGCTAAGGAGGAAGCCCGACAAGCATGCTGCGCTGCTCAGCCACCTTCTTGTCTGCCTACATGACATGCCCTTGGCGGGTGTCATGCAGGGGGAATCTTCTTCTCAAGTGGTGGCCACGTGCCAAATGACAGCCACTTAATAACTTGGGGGCTCAACACCGCACTGATAAGTGACTTGCGTTGTTGTGTGGTGGAGTCTTGGCGGGGGGACTTGCCCTTGGTAGCCCCGAAAAGCCTGCCGGGGAAATCTTGGGACTTGTCTTTGGTGAAGCCTCGAACTGACCAGGCTCGCCTGCCCAGCAAGGGAGGTTTTTCCTAGTGATATCTTGTTCTTTGTCTTGTCTTGGTCTTCTTGATCCGCCCTTTAATTTTTGAAAGAGCAATCTCTCCATCTTGGCCTTGTCTTACTGCTGTAACCTTGCCCTTGTGCCTGTGTATAGTCCGGGCAACATACGCCAAGGTTTGTTGCATCGACAAGAGCCCCGGACCTAGCCCGAACATGCCGTCGAGCGTTGTTGGGGTAGGCCCTATCAGGTACACAGGCAGAGGGCTTGCGGTAGCTCATTCCTTGGTATTTTCCTTGGTTCTTCATTAACCTATGCTTGAGTCAGTTTCCGGTTTTTCCGTGCATCGTGCGAGACGTTGCGGGGGAGATTTAAGCCACGGTCTGTGGGCTACACATGTCCCACATTCAGGCGATAACTGCCATTCTACTAGCTTCTCCGCATCTGGCGTTTCCACCATGTATGTTGCGTGCTTTGCCCAAGGTTGGTGGCAGACGCGGAGGGCATGGAAATGTGTGCCACGGCATAAAGCCAGGCGCCATGGATTGGTGTAGGGGGTCGTTCTTTATTCCATGCGTCGTTGGTGGCCCAGAGGAGTCAGATTGGTGGAGCGGGGCGGTTGCCTTGGCCCTGGGTGAGGAGCCAGCCCTCGGCCCCGTTTACCTATAAAAGGGGGTGTGGGCATGGAGTACGCTCACATCCACCTTCTCCTTCCCTCTTCTGATTTACTCTCTCCACCATGGCAAGGGGGACAGGTCGTGGTGGCACCCTAGTAGGAGCGACAAAGGTCTGTACACGACAACATCTCTCTCCTCCTATTGAGGATGCGGGAACGGAGCCCGGGTGAGAGGAAGTGGTAGAGGATGAGGACGTAGCCGCCGTGGTGCTCGGGGACGAGGAGGGAGTGTCGGTGTCAAAACTGGCCGATCTCAGGTAGGGGGTCCCGAACTGTGTGTTTGAGGATCGATGGTAACAGGCGACAAGGGAGACATGATGTTTACCCAGGTTCGGGCCCTCTTAATGGACGTAAAACCCTACGTCATGCTTGATTGTATTTGATGAGTATAGGGATTACAAGAGTTGATCCACCTCGAGATCGTAATGGCTAAACCCTAGATGTCTAGCCTATATGAATTCTGATAGCCTCTACAGATTAAACCCTTCGATTTATATAAACACCGGAGGGGCCTAGGTTTGTACAGAGTTGGTTTACAAAGAAAGGAAATTATACATCCGGACACTAGTCTTGCCATCCATGCAAAGGAGATTCCCATCTGGACACGGGGGAAGGTCTTCTGCCTTGTATATTCCTGGCCCATCAGTCCGGCCCATATCAAATAGCCTGGACACCCGTGGACCCCTTAGTCCAGGACTCCCTCAGTAGCCCCTGAACCAGTATTCAATGACGATGTGTTCGGCGCGCAGATTGTCTTCGGCATTGCAAGGCGGGTTCCTTCTCCGTGTACAAAGCAGTCTTCTGAACAAGAGAACTATATCCGGCTTTGTATAATAGTCTCATCCCTCAACCACAAGGGTATAATACTTAATAAGGCATATCTACTGACAACTTTTTTGGCGGAAAGTCACGTCCGGCCTTTTTATTGTTTCGAACCATTTTTTGGCCTCCCGCTTTGTGCTTCGGGGCGCAGCCTCTATTGACACGTCTTGTCAAAGCAGAGATCATGCCCCCTTATTGCAGGATTTTCATCAATATGGGTTTGGGTAATCCAACTATGCCATGTGCATGACCCCTTGGGAATAGGCGAGTTTTAAGGCTAGTGGGGGGCGTTTGATATTCACTGCCTATATAAGTGGATAAAGATCCATCTTTTTACCCCACGCCTTCTTCCTTCCTCAGCCTTCCCATCCTCGAGCTTTAGCGCCCAAGCTTCAACCTTTCCCACCGCCCAACCCTCCCTCCATCACGGAGAGGAACGTCAAGGAACTCCAGGAAGCGGGGTACTTAGCCGCGAACATCGCGCATCGGCTCCTGCCAAAAACAGATCATCCCCACTCCGGAGCCCAATGAGGGGGTGTTGTTTATCCCCCACTTCCTGTGCGTACTAGGGTTTCCTCTCCACCCGTTCATCAGCAGCCTCATGTTCTATTATGGGCTACATTTCCACGATCTAGCCCCAAATTCCTTCCTCCACATTTCGGCATTCGTCGTCGTATGCGAGGCGCTCCTCTGCATCCCCCCATTTCAGCCTACGGCTTAAAGTCTTCAACGTGAAGCCGAAAGTGGTCGATGGGCAACATGCGGACTGCGGCGGCGCCATGGTGAGCAAGCTCCCCAACGTCACCTAGCCCAAAGGGGTCTTTGTGGAGACCGTGAAGGGATGGCAACAGGAGTGGTTCTACATCACTGAACCTCGCGACACCACATGGGCCACCACTCCTGAGTTTAAACCAGACCCCCAATGCGGCTCGCGTCATGGATTGACAAGGGCCTGGATTGGGCATCGTCCGATGAGGTGATGATGCTGCAAAAGCGCATAAAAATTTGATGGAGAAGAACACCAGTCTCACTGATGTGATTCAAGTGATGATTTTTTGCCGGATTCTCCCCTGCCAGCGCCGGCCTCTCCACATGTGGGAGTTCAATCCGGCTGGCCCTCAAACCCTGCAACGATTCTTCGGCACGACGCGCGATGAGATCTGAAATCGCCTAGAAGTCGTGACCGGAGACGACCGAAGACATTGGCCTCGACTGCGCTCATTCGGCCACCCCAGTAAGTTTTCTGATTTCCGAACATAACTTCAACTCGTAAATCAAAGGGTATGCTAAGCCTTCCATTCTTCCACCATGGCTGGACAAAGAAGGCGGACCTGATCCAGTGTCTGGCTCCACTACCCTAAGACCCAGCCATTCCTCTGCTGATGAGGATGCTGGTCCGGGCGCTGTACCAGGCGCCGGAGAAAAAGGCCAAGAAGAAGGGCAAGAAGGCCAAAAGTGGCCTCCGCCGTAAAGGTACTTCGGATGCTGCGTCCGGAGATACTGAAGCTCCCTCCTCCCACGAGGGAGATGAAGACGAGGAGGAGGAGGAGGAGGAGAGCAATTCTCCCCTTAAGGGCGGGAAGAAGTAAAGGGCGGCCTCCGTGGACCTAGAGGCAGAGACATCCAAGAAGGGGAAGATCTCCCTTTCAGACGGCTCAGACTCGGACGCCGAAGCCATCCCCGAGTAGCACCCCAGGTCGAAGCCCCTGGCCACATGGTAAGTGTCCAAGGATACCGCATATATATATCCGGTTTTTTATGACTGCGGTTTTAACACGTTTAAATTTTGTGCCATAGTCCAGCCAGCGATCTCCCCCAACTATCATCACCTTCGGGGAATTCGCTGGGGCCAGAGATGGTGGAGAGTGAGACGCCTCCGCAAGCCTCCCCACCAACTACCACGGACAACACCAAAGCGTTGTCCCTAAGAGCCTCTCCGGGCCAAGGAGAGGTGTGGGAGGCCACCCTGACGGCGCCAGAGGGTAACACCTCGGCTACCGAAAACATGGGGGAACCGCCCCCCCATGGAGAGTGGTGACGGGGGGCCATGACCAATCCGGCCCCCAGCCAAATATTATTCCTGAGACACGTATGTCGGCATTTTGGGAACAGGGGTCCCCAGACTTGCCTGCCTGCGGCCTGTGGCGTGGCTCAAAGGGGGGCCCAGCATGGCCCATCTTCATTAACACAAACCCAAGACCCTCGCGAGGGGCCAAGCCTCGCGGGGCGGACGACACGGAGCTTCCTCGGGAACGGCCTCACCAGGCTGGCTCGCGAGGAGGCGGAGAGATCAAGGCGGGGTACCTCACGAGGTGCCCGTGACGCAAGCCATGACGACCAAGGGCGCCAGGCGGGCGCCAGCCCGCGCAGTGTCCTCCTTTCCCCTTTGGTGCAAAGGGGGCAAGCGCAGCCGCGGAGTACCGAGGCATCAGGCAAAGGTTTCCATTTCGGTGCAACAAGACCAAGACCAGGAGGACTGCAGGACGGAGGTCATCATGGAGCCCAAGACAGCGTCACCACTAGAGCTTTGTGCAGGCGAGGACCAACTTTAGTCAGGATAAGTGTACCAGATGTTCCCCTTCAAAATGGCCAATTGTTGGCGCCCTTCCCGCTCAATATTTGGGAAGAGGCCCAGGGCCATTGCCTATAAATAGGACCAGCCACCCACAGAGAGGTGAGAGGTTAGAGGTTAAGGGATCGAGATCAGGGTCGAGATCGAGCATCGAGAAGGAAGGATCGGATCGAAATCAGAGAGAGAGAGAGAGAGAAGGGTGACTGAACTCGTCCTAGCAGTTCGTCCCCCACAGCCAAGAACAGACCCTCGTGAGGCTGTTCTTCCTTGTATTGTTCATCATCATCAGCCCAAGAGGCAATCCACCACACCACACACTGGAGTAGGGTATTACACCACAAGAGTGGCCCGAACCAGTATAAATCCTGTGTTTCTTGTGCTGTTCTTTCCTTAGCTTAGATCTTAGCGAGGCAGAGGGGTGCAGGTAGGTAGGAGGCGAAATCTCCGCGCGCACCCCAGTGTTCGAACCTCAAGGGTCTGCCAGAACCCGAAATCCGACATTTGGTGCGCCAGGTAGGGGTGTGTCGGAATTCGTCTTCCACCACCCTATTCTCCTCCGACCATTGCGCCCATGTCTGACGCTCGTCGGGCCCGCGTCGAGCGCCGGGCCGCTCTCGCTTCCCGCGTCGCCCAGATGGCTCCTGTCGGTGGGCGTCCTCACCGTTCCCCGTCACCTGCCGTCAATGCCGCCACTGGCCCGGCGGGGGACGAGCAGCAAGCGTCGTCTCAGCATCCGTTCGTCCAGCAAGACAGCCGCACCGCTACTCCCTCGCTCACCCCAGCTGGTTCTTCGTCCCGCGCGCTGCGCGCACCCATGGAGGCTAGAGCTGCGCTCATCGCGGCAAACGAGCTCCTGCGCTACCGTCCCGTCGACGACGTCTACGAAGAATGGCTCGACCGCGTCGCCGAGCTCGTCCGCGCCGCAGGGGGCTCTCCTGCGCCCTCCGTTCTGCTGCACCGCACCCCGCCCCGCGTGGGCGACGAAGCTCCGGGGGCGCCCTAGCCGCCTCCTCCTCCAGAAGGCGCCATGGCTCCAAGGCACATGGGCCCTGGGCAGAACCCGCTCCATCAGGTGCCAGCACGGCAAGAGCAGAGGTGCCAAGAAGTCCCTCGCCCACAAGAAGCTGCCCGGGCGCTCCCTGCTCCTGCACGTCGCGAACATGCTCCTGCTCCCGCACGTCAAGACCCCGCGCTGCTCCCAGCTGCAGCGCGTGGGGACATGCAAGACCAAGCTCTCCGTCACCCAAGGCCTCCCGTGGCCACAGCAGGCTGCCGTGCCTTCACCACCGAGCTACGCAGCGTCGCGTGGCCCGGCAAGTTCAAGCCAGACCTGCCTCCTCGTTACGACGGCACGGCCGACCCTGCGGAGTTCCTCCAGCTCTATGAGCTGGGCATCAAACTGCCAACGGAGACGAGAAGGTCATGGTGAATTGCTTTCCCATGGCGCTCCAGGACGGGGCCCGCACCTGGCTCCTGAACCTGGCTCCAGGCACGATCTCCTCCTGGGACGAGATGCGCACCCGCTTCATCGCCAACTTCCAGGGCACTCGCGACCGCCCCCCGGTCGCGGGTGACCTGCGCCGCATCAAGCAAGAACCAGGAGAGACCCTGCAGAAGTACATCCAGCGCTTCAACAACGCACGCCTCAAGATTGCCAAGGTGACTGAGGAGGCCATCATCTCAGCCTTCTCCGACGGCGTGCGCGATGTCAAGATGAAGGAGGAGCTGGCGATGCATGAAGACCTGTGCACTTCCTTGGAGCTGTTCAACTTGGCAACCAAGTGTGCCAGGGCTGAGGAAGGGCGTCTCTCCCTCCTCAAGCTGCCTGCCGCAGACCCAGAAGAGAAGAAGCCCAACGCCAAGGATGTGAAGTGCAAGGGTGTTGCCGTGCTCGCGGCAGAACCAGACACCAAGCGGGGCAGAGATCAGCCCAAACCTTCCAACGGCAGTCGATACTGTGTGTACCACGACCTCCACACCCATAACACCAACGAATGTCAAGAGCTCCGAGCCGTGCGAGAAGGAAGGATCGGCCGTCGCCCCGACCGCGGTGACCGGGGCTACGGTCGAGGAGGAGGAAGGAACGCAGGACGCTGGGAAGACCGTGGCCCGCGCCAAGGGTGGCGCGATCAACCTCGCGAGGATCGCTGGCAAGATCTGCCTCGCAAGGGAGACTGGAGGGATCAGCCTCGCGAGGATCGCCCGCAAGGCAACGCAGGCCTCCCTCCACTGCCGCTGCAGCCAAGGAGAAACGAGGACCGCCACCAGGATGAGGGGGCTGGGGGCTTCCAGGAGCCGCGCGCGATCGCCTGCATCCTGGGCGGGGCTCAAGCCCTAGCCTCTCAACGCATCTTCAAGCAGTTCGCCCGCGAAGTGAATGTAGTCCTCCCCAAGCTCGAAGGCACGCGCCCTCTCAGGTGGTCGGCGTGCGCCATCACATTCAGCTCAGCAGATCAGCTCAAGTGTGCGGCTACAGCCGGAGTCCTCCCGATGCTTTGTTCCCCAATCATCAGCAACGTGGTGATCACCAGGACCCTCATCGATGGCGGGGCAGGGCTCAACGTCCTGTCCGTGGAAACATTCAACAATCTCCAAGTGCCCTACAGCCAGCTTCAGCCTACCAAGCCTTTCTCACGAGTGACCGACCGGCTCCACGGTCCCGATTGGGCAGGTCCGCCTCCCTGTCACCTTCGGGGCACGCGACAACTACCGCACCGAGCTCATCGACTTCGACGTCGCTCACATTCGCCTGCCGTACAACGCCATCCTTGGGTACCCAGCGCTGGCCAAGTTCATGGCCGTAACTCACCACGGCTACAATGTCCTCAAGATGCCAGGAAGTGGCGGAGTCATCACGGTGCCCTGTGAAGAGAAGGACGCGGTGTGTTCCCTGGAACGAGCCTTTCAGGCCGCGTCACTGGAAGACCCGGATCGCGGAAGCAGGAGGCTTCCCGAGACCGCCCCCAAGAAGAAGAAGACATCGTCCGGCCCGCCCTCAGGAGGCAGGCCCCTCTGGGCCCGCGCCTGCCCAGGGGGAACCTCCTTCCATCACATAGGAAAGCGCGCCCGGCGCCCTCCTCAGGCAGGGCTCGGGGGCTCTCCCCTGGAGGGCCACCGACCTGGCTAGGGTCACGAGGGAGGCGCTTGGGCACCACATGGAGGCGTGTTTCGAAGCACGTTTCCCTCAAGAAGGAGTAAGGCAAGGAGAGCCAGACCCTCAGGAGTTCGTCAGCAAGGCCATTCAGGAGCTACAGGAGTCAAGAGTCATGAAAGGCGGCCGCCGCCTACCAGCAGTGGCTCCCCATCCAGGCAAGGATGGTGGGTTGCGCGTCTACATCGACATACCAGGGCTCAATCGAGTCGCCTCTCTGGAGCGCCTCTGGCCCTCGCAAGTGGGGCGCTGCGGAGGTCCACCCCACAGCTACGTTCGCATGCCTTACGGCTTGCCGAACGCGGCTGCCACGTACCAGTGCCTCATGAGGGGCATCATGGAGGCACAAGAGGCCAGGCGTTCTGCAGCCCTGGCGGAGATGGAGATGGTCCGCGAGGAGCCACCAGCGCCTCCGGATCCTCCTGAGGCCCCCAGGCCTGGGGGCTCGTGAGGATCGGCTTCTGCAGCCCACCGAGTCTGCTACACCAACAGTCCTTCATCCTCAACATCATCAGGTGACATCTTTCAAGTTTCATTTCCAGCTGGGAGCGCCCCCCAGGGCTGCATTATTCCCAGGCCGCGTGGGTCCGTCCCTGCGGCATGTATCCCTTTTATTTCATGTTGTTAGCTTACTTTGTTGGGGGCGCCCCTCGGGCTGCATCATCCCCAAGTCGCTCGGGCCAGACCCAGCGGCATGTATCCCTTTTGCGTTTATTTCCGGTTATGCGTTCGACCCACCATGCTTGATTATTTGATGCCGGTCCACGGCACCTCTTCTTCTCCATGCCGACCACTTGCACGTTAAAGGGGGGGTACCTGAGCATCGCGACTCAGGGCTCTTACTGGCTCTCCAGCCCTCACCCTCTGGCCTTGTCCACGGCATCGCGACCTGGCATACCAGCGACGGCTGAGACCAGCTCGAGGGCCGGGACCCGAGGACGTAGAGTGCAGGCATCTAACCGAACTTTGCAGGGACACATCACAAGATAAGGCCCAGTGCCAGGCGCAACCCGCCTAGAGGTAGGGCCCCGTGAGTCCCGCGCTGGCTCACGGGTGCCCAGATACACCTCACCAGGCCCTACCGTGCCAGCCACGTGTCAGGGCGGGGCTGTACACGCCCCGGGGGCTCCTCCCGGAGGGGGGCCCCCTCCCACGCACAGTGGAAGCACCATGCTCCGCGCTGGCTGACGACACTGCCGAGGAGCGGCTATGCCCGTACACATACGGAAGCGCTATGCTCCGCGCTGGTGATAAACAACTGAGGGTGGCCCCCGGGCCGCATCAACCTCAGGGAGCCCAGAGCTCAGTGTCTAGCCTCATCGTAACGCCTCCCCTCGGGAGTGCCGCGCGAGGGGGCTGGGCACGGGGGCTGCGCCTGGGTCACGCCCAGACGCACGCCGCCCAGCCAGGCCCCCCCGGGCCTGGTTCATCGCGCGTCTCTCCCCGAGCGGAGCCAAGGTACGAAGGCCATTTGAGCGTCAAGGGGGACTCCTGAGCATCGCGACTCAGGAGCCTAACTGGTCACGTAGACTCCGATACGCGAAATGTCACGACACGCGAGAGTCCCTTGAGATCCGTTCCGTTAGACGTCTCAGGGGACATCCGCTGCATGCTAATCGTACGCAATTAGGTGAGCGTCAGACTCTATGGTGCACAATGAGAGCCCCCAGCTCCGTTAGTCCGAATATGGCTACGCGGTTCGAGGTACATAGCGACGACACCACCCCGGGCTGCGCGGCTGCGGCACGGTTAAGAAGGGTACGATTGCCGACGTGCGACATCATATCACTCTACCCTAGGATTGCTGCTTCGTCCGCGCCAAGGGGGACTCCTGAGTTCACCGCGACTCAGACCCTACCACTGGTCACGCGCGGCCCCGAGGGGCAGCTGTTAGGAGTAGGCCCCTTCCTACCTTTAGTTGCCGAAAAGGCTAACGGCGTCTTATTGAGGTATGCCACAGGCCGGGTCTGCAGACGTAGAACGGTACATCTACACATCATACCCTACTCGTTGTTCGCCGAGGTCCTCGTGATGCGGCCGCGGCAGCGAGGGACGACTCCCTGAGCATCGCGACTCAGGAGCCTAAGTCTGTGTCCCGTAGCCATCAACCAACAGTCCGTCTGGTTTTCCGTGCGGCGGCTAACGGCAGGGCTGAGAGGTATGCGCGGCGTCCGGGCTCTTGCGGTCGTAGAACATGATATGCAAGTAGGAATGGATATAGGTCAAGGTACTTAGAGGAATCTCAAACAAGGACAAAGTTATACAGTCTCACTCAAGCCAGCTGTGTATCGTCAATTGGGCGTACAATCCACAAACGAGATACACGAGTCCTGGACGCGAGGGCATCGATCACCTACGTGCGAGGGGAGATCCTGGAGAAGGCCAGGAGTCAGGACCACTTACGATATACATCACGTAGTCACTTGAGTCGGGTGGCGGATGGCAGCACGCGGAGTAGGTTCGCGCTCATGGAGGGAAGGTGTGGTATTGCTATCGCCGTGCATTCCGGCTTGGTGGTGAAGAGCCCGGAACTTCACGCGCGAGAGCCGTCGCGTGACCCTTCACGGCACTCGGCAGCGAGGCAGCGGCAACGCTCGCCGCTTAACTACTGGCTCCTAGCCAGGCTGAATGCGAGGTCGGGACGCCGTTGGGCCATCTGCGGGAAGAGTAGCTGAGTGTGGGCCGTTGAAAGACCCTGCGTTATCGAGCGCTGCTACCGAAGACAGGACGACGACGCCTCGGCTTCGGTACGGTCGCGCGGCCAAGGTCGCTAACGGGCCGACCATTCTTCAAGCAGACACCGAAGCCGAGTGACGGGAAGCAGCTGCGGGGCCGTCCTAGCGTCCAGGCCACGGCTCTTCCAGGCGCTCGTCGCTAGAGGTGCAATTGCAGGCTCTCAGCGAGAAGAGGCGCAGCCTTTGGCGGTGCAACTCAGATGGAGACGAGCGAGCTGAGGGCGCTGCATGCTCGCACGAAGCATCACAGGGAGCCTTCGTCAGTTCCAGCCACACTGGCTTCCCTAGCCGCACCAACTCCTGCTCCCATGCGCTGCCAGCGTCGCGAGAGGCTTGTCTGGACATCTGTGACACGTCCCACACATCGCATTGACGGCCCACGTTCGCCGCGAGCCCATTCGCCTCTCTTACCTGCGCCGGACGAAGGAGCGGACCTCTTTCGCAAGAGCTGGTGCCGGCCGGCTTGAGCACGAGTCGTCGCCTACAGCAGCCTTTAGCTATCGACCAAGCAAGAACGATCGAAGCGAACCTCCCCAGCTCAGTCTGGCGCCCGGGCTGGGGTTGGCCGAGCGACTGAAGCAGCCGGGGGCACCATCACGAGACAACCCCTCAGCTCAAGACGCACTGCTATCTAACTCATCACAAGACGTGGCCGAGAGCACCTGGACCAGCGCCGCCCGAATCGAAGCGTCGGAGCGAATCCATCCTGAAGCTAGCTCTAAGCGCCCGACCACCAAGCGAGGGTCGGCGCCAAGAAGATCCTGCCGCAGCCGGTCCAGCTCAGCAGCAGCACGATCCAGAACGGCAGGAGGAGTCGGAGAGACAGTAGTCGGTGGAGTAGAAGGAGAAGGCGGCAGCGCGGCCACAGCATCCTGAGGCGGAGTCTGCTGCGCCCCAACGGCTATAGTGGCGGCAGCAGGCAAAGGCACCTCGGGAGTCACTTGGGCCATGGGGGCTGAGCTCGCCCCCGCCGGCTCAGCCAGGCCTCACGAGGACGACCGGGCAGGAGAAGCCCGTGCGTCGCGGTCACCCTCCTTCGCGGGCAGAGGCGCTGCCACAGATGGAACCTCAGGAGCTCCCTTCGGCTTCTTTGCTGCGGGCGCTAGCCTATCCAAGAGATGCGGACGTCAAGCACATCAGAGTAGTTGATTCAACATTTTCTCCTTTGGGGTGCCCAAATATGGCTTTCATCTTCTCATAAGTATCAACGGCATCCCCTTCAAGAAAACCGTTTTCAAATATAGAATCTACAACTTGCTTGAAGGAAGAAGGTAAACCATCATAAAAACTTTTCAAGTATATCTCTATATGGTATTGGGGCACGTAGCTAGCTCGAATTCTCAACAACCTATCCCAAGCATCTTTCGAAGATTCATCAAGTAAGTAGCGAAAAATTCCGGGATCATCTTCATCACAATGGTTAAGATTTTCCTTAACAACCCTGGTAGATCCTTCCATAGCATCATTGTTTATGAGCTTGGAGACGATAGAGGGACTATCCAAAATATTATGACTCGGGAGAAAACCCTTAGCTCTTTTAAGGTCAGACATGGCGAGAAATGGCGAACGAAAAAGGGAGGCGAATAAAACGACAAATTTTTGTGAAGTGGGGAAGAGGAAAACGAGAGGCAAATGGCAAATAAGGTAAATTGCGAGGAGATGAGATTTGTGATTAGGAACTTGGTTGTGTTGAAGATCCTCCCCGGCAACGGCACCAAAAATTCTCCTTGATGGTAGTTGGAACTACGTCGGTATTTCCCCGGAGAGGGAGGGATGATGTAGCACAGTGACAGTAGAGTACTTCCCTAAGTTATGAAGCCAAGGTATCAAACCAGTAGGAGAATCAAGCAACACAACGTAAACATCCCTTGCACAAAAATAACAACACCTCGCAACCCGACCAGTTAAAGGGGTTGTCAATCCCTTTCGGGTAAAGGCGCCAGAAATTGGCGTGTGACGGGAGAAAGTTCTGATAGATTGAAATAATAGATCACAAATAAAATAAAGTGCATCAAAGTATTTTTGCATTTTTGGTTTAATTGATCTGAAAATAAAAGCAAGGAAAAAGTAGATCGCAAAGGAAAATATATGAGAAATAAGACCCGGGGACCGTAGGTTTCACTAGTGGCTTCTCTCGAAAAAATAGCAAATGGTGGGTAAACAAATTACTGTTGGGCAATTGATAGAACATCAAATAATTATGACAATATCCAGGCAATGATCATTACATAGGCATCACGTCCAAGATTAGTAGACCGACTCCTACCTACATCTACTATTGTTACTCCACACATCTACCGCTATCCAGCATGCATCTAGTGTATTAAGTTCATGGAAAAACGGAGTAATGCAATAAGAACGATGACATGATGTAGACAAGATCCGTTTATCTATATGGCGATAGATATGGATCTCGTCTTTTTATCCTTATTAGCAACGATACATACGTGTCGGTTCCCTTTCCGTCTCTAGGATCAAGCACCGTAAGATTGAACCCACTACCGGGCACTTCTTCCCATAGCAAGATAAATAGATAGAGTTGGCCAGACAAAACCCAAATAGCAGAGAAGAAATACGAGGCTATAAGAGATCATGCATAAAAGATATCAAAGAAACTCAAATACTTTCATGTATATAAAAACATAGATGTGATCATAAACTCGAAGTTCATCGATCCCAAGAAACACAACGCAAAAGAGTTACATCATATGGATCTCCAAGAGACCATTTTATTGAGGATCAAGGGAGAGAGATGAAGGCATCTAGCTACTAACTACGGACCCGAAGGTCTACAAATAACTACTCACGCATCATCGGAGAGGCACCAATGGAAGTGGTGAACCCCTCCATGATGACGTGCCCTGGTGGGTTGTGCCCCCCTCGGGGCACCCGCCAGGTGCAACCAGGGCCCATCCGCTTCCTTTTGGCGCATAAAAAAGCATCGTAAAGTTTCGTGCCATTTGAACTCCCTTTGATATTGATTTCCTGTGATGTAAAAAACATGGAAAAAATAGGAACTGGCACTAGGCACTATGTCAATAAGTTAGTACCAAAAAATAATATAAAATGATTATAAAAGATCCAAGATTGATAATAAAATAGCATGGAACAATCAAAAATTATACATACGTTGGAGACGTATCAGGCCATCACTGGAGCGGCCCCACCACTACTGGCTTTACACCACGCACGGGGAAACCGGAAACTGACCCAGAATCAAGGCTGATGAAGCAGCAACGGAAAGCTCAAGGGGAAAATCCCTTCAGCAACCTTGTGTGTGCAGTTATTAGTCCTACCCCGATGACGCTCAGCACTGCGTTCGGGGCAGGCCCGGGGGCTTCTGTAGGTGCAACAAACCCTGGGTTTGTTGCCCAGACTATGCACTGGCGCAAGATCAAGTTTGAAGCACCAACCCAAATCAGAGATTGAAGGACTAAGATATTTGAAGAACCAACACGCAGACCAGAAAGACCAAGATCGAGCCAGAAGAGTGAGATATCGACAAGAGAAGGGCCTCCCTTGCCGGGCAGGCGAGCCCTGCAAGGGGCAAGGCCACAGCAAGAAGCAGGCAACTGAGGCACCCCGGTAAGCTCTACCGAGGCACGCGGGGGACGAACCACCCCGCCAACCACTCAAGCACGACCCACATCGTCAATCAGTGCGGTGTCAAGCCGCAAGATGATTAAGTGGAAGCCGTTCGCCACATGGCAGCCATTTCCTACAGAAGAAGCCTACAGATAACACCCGTCCCGCGACGTGTCAAGAGAACAAGTACGGAGCTGGCAAGATAGCCCGGCACGCCTTGCTGGGCGACCAGTGATGTGACACTCAGCAGCGCATTTAATGCACCCTGTCAGCCTGCAGAGTTAGGTATGATAGCAATGTTTGCTATCATATCAGTGGATAATGACCACTTTGCCATTGTGGTGACCCCTTAATCTATAAAAGGAGGCCCATGTCACTCGTAGGAGGGGTTAGAGGGTTGGAAAGTTGATGAACCCAAGCTACCATACGGGCGTAGTTGCTGCAGCCCTGAGGCAGGACCTGCCGGGCAAGTGTACTACACATCACCACGTTCATTCCAGCATCAATCCACCAAAGCAAGAGTATGGTTACGCCTCGCGGCGGCCCGAACATGGGTAAATCACTTGTGTGCTCTCCGTCGCGCTGCCGTGCGCTGGTCTGCTCTTTGTGCAACGCGTCGCCCCCCTGCTGAACTAGCAAGGGGCCAGCCGGTCCCATAGGTAGCCGTGGATATCCCGCGACAACCCCTTTGGTACTTCTTTGGCCCAAGTTATTCCTTCTGGTTCAGAAAAATCTCCAAAAAGTTCCGCTACGTTTGGACTCCGTTTGGTATTGATTTTTTGGGAAGTAAAAAACAAGCAAAAAACAACAACTGGCACTGGTCACTATGTCAATAGGTTACTCCCAAAAAATGATATAAAGTTGCTATAAAATGATTGTAAAACATGCAAGAATGATAACATAACAGCATGGAACATGCAAAAGTTATAGATACGTTGGACACGTATCTGCCAGCTACTCTAATATGTTCTCTTCTTTTGTAGATAAAAAAGACCCCAAAGTGAAAAATGTGCTGCACTATAATAATCTCATCAAATGCCTTGATCTCCATGTTACAGAAGTTGATTTCATCAACTACCGAGGCAGCACATCTGAGATTAAATTGGCCAGGTTCTTTGTTCTGAAGGCAAGTGATACGTCTCCAACGTATCTATTATTTTTGATTGCTCCATGCTATATTATCTACTGTTTTGGACATCATTGGGCTTTATTATCCACTTTTATATTATTTTTGGGACTAATTTATTAACCGGAGGCTGTAACACCCATGATGTGGCTATATCTCCCACGTGTCGGAGCATGACTTAGAGACATAACCGCATTGTAGGCATGTCACAAGAGGGGTAATCTTTACACATCCCATGTACTGAATAAGAAAGAGGTACAGAGTTGGCTTACAATCTCCACTTCACACAATACAAGAATATAGCATTACATCATCCAAATACAAACAAGGTCCGACTACGGAACCAAAATAAAGAAGACCACCCCTAATGCTAGATCCCCGATCGCCCCGACTGGGCTCCACTACTGATTAACTGGAAACGGAACAACACAAAGAACACGATCTTCATCGAGCTCCTCCTTGAGCTCGGTTGCATCACCTGCACGATATCATCGGCACCTGCAACCTGGTTTTGGAAGTAATCTGTGAGTCACGGGGACTCAGCAATCTCACACCCTCGCGATCAAGACTATTTAAGCTTATGGGTAGGGAAAAGGTATGTGAGGTGGAGCTGCAGCAAGCACTAGCATATATGGTGGCCAACATACGCAAATGAGACCGAGAAGAGAAGGCAAAGCACGGACGAGAATCTATGATCAAGAAGTGATCCTAGACTACTTACATTCAATCATAACCCCCAACACCGTGTTCACTTCCCCGCCGGAAAGAGACCATCACGGCTACACACGCGGTTGATGCATTTTAATTAAGTTAAGTGTCAAGTTCTGTACAACCGAACATTAACAAATTCCCATCTGCCCATAACCACGGGCACGGCTTTCGAAAGTTCATAACCCTGCAGGGGTGTCCCAACTTAGCCCATCACAAGCTCTCACGGTCAACGAAGGATATTCCTTCTCCTAGGAAGACCCGATCAGACTCGGAATCCCGGTTACAAGACATTTCGACAATGGTAAAACAAGACCAGCAAAGCCACCCAGATGTGCCGACAATTCCCGATAGGAGCTGCACATATCTCGTTCTCAGGGCACACCGGATGAGCAAGACGTCGGGTTGGCATAAACCCTGGTTGCCCAGGGGGCGCCGGACATCACTCAGGTTGGACCAACACTTAGAAAAGCACTGGCCCGGGGGGGTTTAAATAAAGATGACCCTTGAGTCTGCAGAACCCAAGGGAAAAAAGGCTAGGTGGAAAATGGTAAAACCAAGGTTGGGCCTTGCTGGAGGAGTTTTATTCAAGGCGAACTGTCAAGGGGTTCCCATTATAACCCAACCGCGTAAGGAACGCAAAATCAAGGAACATAACACCAGTATGACGGAAACTAGGGCGGCAAGAGTGGAACAAAACACCAGGCATAAGGCCGAGCCTTCCAACCTTTACCAAGTATATAGATGCATTAATATAAATAAGAGATATTGTGATATCCCAACAAATATCCATGTTCCAACAAGGAACAAACTCCAATCTTCCCCTGCAACTAGCAACACTATAAGAGGGGCTGAGCAAAGTGGTAACATAGCCAAACAACGGTTTGCTAGGACAAGGTGGGTTAGAGGTTTGACATGGCAAAATGGGAGGCATGATATAGCAAGTGGTAGGTACCGCGGCATAGGAATAGAAATAGAGCGAGCAACTAGCAAGCAAAGATAGAAGTGATTTCGAGGGTATGGTCATCTTGCCTGAGATCCCGCAAGGAAGAAGAACGAGTCCATGAAGAAGACAAACGGACGTAGTTGAGAAAATCCTCACAAACGCAACGTTATCGGTACTAACTCGAAGAAGCAACACCAGAAAGAAGCAAACAACATAGTAAACAACCATCACATAAGCATGGCAGGATGCACAACCAAGTATGATGCATGTCCGGTTTAATGAAGCATGGCATGGCAAAGTGCCCAAGCAATCCTACAAATTAAGTGGAGCTCAATATGCAACGAGTTGCATATTGGTGGAACACCACATTCAAGTTATTTAGTTCGATCTCGTTTATGTACCCAACAATATTAAATGTTGATTAGCATGGCAAGGGGTGAAGCACACCAAAACTACCTATCTAGGCAAGTTTAAATGAGGCCGGAAACAACGAACAACAATTCCAGAAATCCTCATATGCATATATTAGATTTGGTACTGTTCTGCCCTAAAACACAATTTTAGAGTTATTAAACATGCAAAGTAAGGTCACCATGTTAAACTAGGCATTTTTCTACCCCATTTACATATAAAGTTTATTAAATTTGGAGCCACGGTTTAATTGTTATGAATTAAATCATTTTACATGGAAATATGGGTAAATATATGAAAACATCATTTTAAACATTTTAAATATAGATGAAAGTTGCACAATATGAATCTACACAAAATTCTAAGCATCTTTCATATATAAAGTTTTTACAAAAGATGCATGGTTCGTGATTTATTAAATGCATGGACTCTAAGGGCTATTCGGCAAAACTAACATCCCCTGGGAAAATAGGAAAACGTTCTATAAAAAAACACGATACGGGCCGGATCTGGTTGGCCCATCAGTGCACAGGAGGGGCTGGGGGGGTCTCTCACCATGGGCCTTGGCCCAGCTGGTGGAGAGGTAGGCCGGTTGCTGGGCTTGGAGGCTGGTGGCCCAGGCGTTGTCGCGGTCAACGCGTGCCAGCGGATCGAGCGGGCGCCTCGTCCTAGAAGCAGAGGACGCAGGCAGCGGTGGACCTGGCGCTGGCGTCTCCCGGCGAAGAGTCGAAGGACGAGCGAGACGGATCCGGTGCGCAGGAGGTCGAGGAGGGCCGAGGCGAGACTGGAGCTGCCGATGTTCGTCCCGGCGCTCGACGGGAGGACGCAGACGAGGAACTTGGCAGAGCTGGAGGCCATGGCAGCGGCGGCCGAAGCACCAACGGGCGGCGAGGACAAAGCAGGGGCAACCCGAGATCGCTGGTGATCTGGGCGGCGCAGTTCATCTCCATGGAGGGGCAGCCATGCTTGCCTTCCTGTCCAGAACGAGAGAGACAGAGAGAGAGAGAGAGAGAGATGAGAGAAACGAGAGAGGAAATGAGGGGAAGGAAAGGAGTAGAGGAGGAGCAGTGATGGGGTCGGCCTGCAGGCTCGCAGGAGGTGCTCGTCTCCTTGAGTCGACGAGGATAGCGAGGAGGCTCCCGGTGGCTGGAAGGCTTTGTGGATGGCAGCGAGTGGAGACCGAGGGAATCGGGCGCGGCTGCGCTGGTTGGTGGGATGGGGAAAATGAGGAGAAGGCAGGATCGATTGGGTGGATCGGGCAAGATCCCGAGGAAAGGGGGAGACCAGGTGGGCTGGCCGCGGTGCGCGGAATGGACGGATGGGACACCCTAGGATTAGGGTTAGGCTCAAATATAGGTAGGAGATTAGGTTAGGGGCTACCGAGTCCCTCCGATTGAAATCAGACGGTCGGAAAAAAATAGGCTAGGGAGACCAAACAGAAAAATTGAGATGTTTTATAGATGTTAGGGGATGATCCGGACCCAACGGTGACGACTGCCCGGGTCGGGTACGGGACAACTTTCGGACGCGCGCGCGAGGAGGGCCGCGGGCTGATGAGAGAGGTTAGGTTGGACCTTGTGGTAGGTAGTGGATTGTGCAGAAGGCCTCAGGCTGAGAGAAGAGAAGAGAGAGAGGCCCGGCGACTGTTTCCGGAGACCGAAAACGTCCGACGTTAGACCGGCTATACTGCCGCTATAGTTATTCATTGGGCATCAAACGGACTCTGAATGTGATGAAACTTGGCAGGAGGCCTACTAGCAAAAAAATAACACCGCATGCCAACTTTCAACCCATTTAGAGAACATTTTTCAGCCATTTATAAAATACTATTTCGGACGTGCCACGGGTGCGTGCAAGTGTGTATGGGCTCAGAACGGACAACAGACGGAACTGGGGGAACCCGAACGAATGCAAGTTTTGAAAACATGATGATGCAATGCACATGATGACATGACAAGATGCAACACGCAAGCGAATGACATGGCAACGATGGCGAATAACTGGGAGACACCTGGCGCATCGGTCTCGGGGCGTCACAGAGGCCCAGCCCAGAATTGCTATTTTTTGCCTATTTTAGGGTTTCGAAGAAAAGGAATATCAAACGGGGTCCAAACGGAATGAAACCTTCGGGAAATGATTTTCTCAACAAACAAGACCCAGGAGACATGGACCCTACGTCAAGACACAAAAGAGGAGGCCATGAGGTAGGGGGGCGCGCCTACCCCCCCCCCCTAGGCGCGCCCTCCACCCTCGTGGGCCCCCTGTTGCTCCACCGACGTACTCCTTCCTCCTATATATACCTACGTACCCCCAAACAATCAGATACGGAGCCAAAACCCTAATTCCACCGCCGTAACTTTCTGTATCCACGAGATCCCATCTTGGGGCCTGTTTCGGAGCTCCGCCGGAGGGGGCATCGATCATGGAGGGCTTCTACATCATCACCATGGCCCCTCTGATGAAGTGTGAGTAGTTTACCTCATACCTACGGGTCCATAGTTATTAGCTAGATGGCTTCTTCTCTCTTTTTGGATCTCAATACAATGTTCTCCCCCTCTCTTGTGGAGATGTATTCGATGTAATCTTCTTTTTGTGGTGTGTTTGTTGAGATCGATGAATTGTAGGTTTATGATCAAGTATATCTATGAACAATATTTGAATCTTCTCTGAATTTTTTTATGTATGATTGGTTATGTTTGCAAGTCTCTTCGAATTATCAGTTTGGTTTGGCCTACTAGATTGATCTTTCTTGCAATGGGAGAAGTGCTTAGCTTTGGGTTCAATCTTGTGGTGTCCTTTCCCAGTGACAGTAGGGGCAGCAAGGCTCGTATTGTATTGTTGCCATCGAGGATAACAAGATGGGGCTTTCATCATATTGCATGAGTTTATCCCTCTACATCATGTCATCTTGCTTAAGGCGTTACTCTGTTTTCATTAACTTAATACTCTAGATGCATGCTGGATATCGGTCGATGAGTGGAGTAATAGTACTAGATGTAGGCAGGAGTCGGTCTACTTATCTCGGACGTGATGACTATATACATGATCACGCCTAGATATTCTCATAACTATGCTCAATTCTGTCAACTGCTCAACAGTAATTTGTTCACCCACCGTAGAATACTTATGCTCTTGAGAGAAGCCACTAGTGAAACCTATGGCCCCCGGGTCTACCTTCATCATATTAATCTTCCAATACTTTGTTATTTACTTTTCTTTTATTTTACTTTGCATCTTTAGCATAAAAATACCAAAAATATTATCTTATAATATCTATCAGATCTCACTCTCGTAAGTGGCCGTGTAGGGATTGATAACCCCTTATCGCGTTGGTTGCGAGGATTTATTTGTATTGTGCAGGTACGAGGGACTCACGCGTAGCCTCCTACTGGATTGATACCTTGGTTCTAAAAAACTGAGGGAAATACTTACGCTACTCTACTGCATCATCCCTTCCTCTTTGGGGAAAAACCAACGCAGTGCTCAAGAGGTAGCAGCAAGTGTGATCAAGGTAACGAGGTTGGCTTTCTCTGGTGCAACAATGAATGGCGTGCTGATCACCGTAAGCGTCTAAGCCTAAACCACAAAGGCTTCGCAGAAGCTGAAGTTGTTTTTGAAACATCGAGTTGCCAGAGACTAAGAAATTTATTTGCCCATTAGTGCCTTGTCAAGGCGGTGGATTTTAGATTGTACGATAATGTTGTATCCACCTAAAGTAACGAAAGTTCTTACGTAAACTTCCTAATAATTCCCTCTTCGTAGGTGCATCACTACTCCTAGCATTTGTAATATTAGTTTGAAAATTGCAATATTACGACTATCTAGCACGAGGTACTATGTTATGATAAATGTTCACGTACATACCCATTACTCGAGTACAACATTTATTATTATTCGTGGCAACGGAAGGAAAATTATGTCGAACACGGCTAGTTAAGCAGGCTAGCTCTACAGCCGTGATGATAGTGACTGCACATGGTGAGGCTGACTTTGGTATGCCGAACACGGCGCCTACACTCAGGTGTCATCTCTGGCACAGGGTCTTTGTCACTTCACTGTGAAGAGAAACACGTAATAGTTTCACCAACAGGTAGTATAGTACTACTACATTGGTAGTACAACTAGTACTAGAACCACCGTTTGCATTTAGTAGTTGTCGGTGCAACAAACCTTGGCTAATGTTGCTCGGACTGTACACAGGCACAAGGGCAAGGTTACAATAGCAAGACAAGGCCAAGCTGGAGAGATAGCTCTTGGAGAAATCAAAGGGCGAATCAAGAAGACCAGACAAGACGAAGGAACAAGATATCAGTAGGGAAAAACTTCCCTTTCTAGGGAGGCGAGCCTAGTCGAGGCTTCACCAAGGACAAGTCCGAAGATTTCCCCGGCAGGCTTGCCGAGGCCGCCAAGGGCAAGTCGCCCTGCCAAGACTCCACCGCTCCACCGCACAGCAACACAAGTCACTTATCAGTGCGGTGTCAAGCCACCAAGTGATTAAGTGGCTGTCATTTGGCATGTGGCCGCCACATGGGAAGAAGATTACCCCTGCATGACACCCATCCAGGGGCGTGTCATGCCGGCAGACAAGTAGGTGGTTGAGCGGCACGGCAACCTTGTCGGGCCGCCTCCTCAGCGTGACACCTAGCAGTGCATTTAATGCACTTTGTCCTAACTGCCAGAGTTAGGTATGATAGCACTATTGGCTATCTAATCAGTGTATAATGACTTATTTGCCACTATGAAAACCCCTTAGCCTATAAAAGGAGGGCCATGGCGACCTAGAATATGATTCAGACCCTGGTACACTCTTACGCGTGTTGCTGCTCTCACTGAGGTGACCTTGCCGGGCTTGAGCGTTGCGTGTTCATCACGGTCCTCCATCCAATCCACCAAAGCAAGAGTAGGGTTTTATGCTTTGCAGTGGCCCAAACCTGGGTATAAACCACCAACGTCACCCCTGTCGTGCTGCTTCATGGTCTCCGCTCTTTGTGCAACGTGCCCCTCCCCCTTGCCGAACCACAAGGGGCCGATGGCCCTGTCGGGGTAAACAAACAGGGGTATGTGCTTTCCCCTAACCCGTGCATGGACAAGTCAAGACAAGCCAAGATGAATGGGAAACCAAGAAGTTTGAAGGACCAACATACAGATTAGAAGGACCAAGATCAAGCCAAGGAAGCAGGATATCGTCAAGAGAAAAGCCTCCCTTGCCGAGTAGGCGAGCCCGGCAACGAACAAGGCCACCCCCAGATGCAGACAACCAAGGCACCCTGGTAGGGCCTGCCGGGGCTCACGAAGGCAAAACCGCCACACCAACCACTCCAACACGACCCACGTCATCGATCAGTGCAGTGTCAAGCCGCAAAGTGATTAAGTGGCAGCCATTCGCCACCTGGCAGCTACTTCCTACAGGAGAAACCCACAAATGGCACCCGTCCTGTGATGTGTCAAGCGAGCAAGCACGGAGCTGGCAAGATAGCCCGGCAAGCCTTGTCGGACAACCAACGATGTGACGTTACGCGATGCATTTACTGCGCCCTGTCAGCCCGCAAAGTTAGGTATGATAGCACTGTTTGCTATCTTATCAGTGCATAATGACTACTTTGCCACTGTGGTTACCATTTGATCTATAATAGGAGGCCCATGGCAACCATAGAACGGGTTAGAAGATTGGATAACTCACACCCCCATACGCGCATAGTCGCTGCTACATGAGGCAACCCCTGTCGGGCAAGTGTACTGTGCACCACCACCATCTTTTCAACCATCAATCCACCAAAGGTGGAGTAGGGTTTTACACCTCACGGCGGACCAAACATGCGTAAATCGCTCGTGTGATCTCCGCCGCGCTGCCCCATGCTAGTCTGCTCTTTGTGCAACGCGTCGCCCCCCTGCCGAACCAGCAAGGGACCTCCTGGTCCAATAGGTGGTCATGGTTTCTGGCGACATCTTTGGCGCGCCAGGTAGGGGGGCTCGCTTGTGTGAACCGGAAGGCGTGCGCAGTCGAATTTCTCTAGCCTCGGCGTCGTCGATGTCGATGATTACCGCACGACGTTCGGTCCAGTATTTCCCCCGTGTTGGGTAATCCTGAGCGAAGCGCTGGTATGAGTCCGTCTATTGATGCCTCGGCAAGCATACTTTAGCAAGGCTGCCTACGTTGGCGTGACCCATGCAACGGCAGCCGCTGCACTGACTCGAGGGGAGAGGAGCAAAAGGGAAGGGGACCAGGGAAGCCTGACACTATGCCCTGATATTCACCGACTGCAAGAAACGCAGGTCGATCCTTGCCGGGAATGAAGAAACCACGTGATTGGCTTCTACTCCTCTAGGTGTCATGGGCGCGCCCGGGAGCGCAGCCCGATAGAGGAAAGAGGGGGCTCGGAACAAAAGCTAAGTTTGCGTTACCACCTCTTATTGATGCCTTTCGAAGTCCTTGAAGTTGTTTATCCTTTAAACCTAGTGAGTGTTCGTCTCGTGAAAGCCCTTATGCAATGGAACCTTGTCTAGATTATTTGGTCGCACCATCGTCCTATCTAGAGCCATGCTCACAGATCGAGAGGCTGCATCAAGAGCTACCTAGGAACAACCTGCTGAGACGCATCAACGCCAAGATGACTGTTAAGGGCCGGACCCTTATGACAATCGCGACAATATGATATCGGCAGGCATCCAGAGCATACACAGGAATTGATCATACGAACGCAAGCATATAGGGTTCAAAGGGATAAACACATATTAAAATCCACCTAGAAATATCTGTTTCATACAAAACACTAGAGACATAATGACTAAACGCAAAATAGATGTCATGTTCCATTATAGGCCCCGGTGGAAACGACAGTGGCCCGCTACTTGGTCCGGTGTCCAGGAGGAACAACTTAAACGCGAAGAACCCTGTCGGCGTGGGGGGCGGCTTTCTTCTCGGTAGCTGCGATGTCGGCACCCGCCAGCGCCTTCTTGAATCCATCACTGAGGTCGAGATTTCGATGGCGGCAGCCGATATTGCTCAGGACCATGAAGAGGGCGTTGCGGGCAAGCTTTCGGGACTCGGTCGCAAAGCGCTCGGCCCTCCCCTCTTCATGCACCTTCAGCTTGTCGATCAGCTCGTTGAAGAAGAGCCCCAACTTGACGCTCGGGACCTCCTTCTTACTGACTGAGAAGGCTGGGCCGTCTATGCCCATCATCGCAGCTTGGGCGCCAAGGCATTCACAATATCAATCAGGCTCTTGATCCAGAGGTTGCTCATGTCGACCTGGTTCTTCAACATGTCCTTTATGTCCTTCCGGAGACGCTTGGCAGTTTCCAAATCCTTGGACAGTAGCTGCTGCCTAGACTCGAGGGACTCCGTCGACCGCTCCAGCGAGCCGATCCTCGCCTTCATATCCTTCATGCTGCCATTGGCGGCCTCAAGGCTCTAGGTCTTGGAGGAAAGTTGTGACTGCACGTTAGCCAAGTGGATCTCTTCCTGTCGTGCTTCTTCTTTGAGCGCCTCCACCTCTTTGGCGCCTTTAGTGAGATCCTACTCTAGGTACCACCAGATATTCATGTCCAAGGAAGATGAGGAGAAGACCGCGTTCATAACCCCATGTGGCATGTACTACTTTGTATGGATCCCTTTGGATTAAAGAGCGCTGGGTCCACTTTTTCCAGAGCAGTGCAAATTGGTTTTGAGCCTAAGCTGCACAGAAATATTAAAGCTTGCATCGATGACATAGTGGTCAAGACCAAGGACAGATCAACACTCATTCAGGACTTGGAAGAAACCTTTGCAAACCTACGCAAGATCAACTTGAAGCTGAACCCAGAGTAGTGCATGTTTGGCGTTCCCCCCGACAAGCTACTTAGCTTCTTTGTGTCTCACCGGGGGATAGAGGCCAACCCCTACAAGATCGGAGCAATCGATTAGATTCAAGCACCCAAGACAGTCAAGGACGTGAGGCCTTTAACTGGATGTGATGCCACGTTGAGTAGGTTCATTTCCATGTATGCTGAGCGCGCCCTACAATCCTTCAAAATTTTGAAGAAGGAAGGGCCCATGAAGCGGACCCCGATGGCAGAAGCGGCGCTGTAGGACTTAAAAACTTACCTTTCCTCTATTCCCACCTTGGTCGCTCCTAAACCACAAGAGCCGTTGCTGCTATATCTGGCGGCAACCAATCAAGTGGTTAGCGCAGCACTGGTGGCACAGCGGGAAGTGGAAGAAGGTGATGATGCAGCTACTATCCTCTCCCGAGAGGGAAGTAAACCAGTCACTGAAGGATTGAGTGTGGATCAGTAGAAAGAAGAGCAGGGTAGTGAAGGCAATCTCAAGACCACGACAAAGAAGAAGGTGGTGCAGCGACCAGTCTACCTTGTAAGCTCCCTATTGCAGGGGGCTAGGTCAAGGTACTCTGGGGTGCAGAAACTAATCTTCGGCCTCGTCATGACCTCGAGGAAGCAGCGCCACTACTTCCGAGCCCACGAGATCACAATTGTCACCAGTTTCCCTCTATAACGCATATTAAGGAACCCTGAAGCCACTGGCAGGATAGTTAAATGGGAACTGGAGTTATCAAGCTTTCGACTGAAGTACGAGAGCACCTAGACAATTCAGAGCAAAGCACTGGCGGAATTTATTGTAGAGTGGACAGCTACTCCAGACGAAGAGATGCTGGAAATAGTTATCCCCGACAAGGAAGCACCCTAAGAATGGATCATGTAATTTGATGGTGCTTTCTCTCTATAGGGTGCGGGGGCTGGCGTGCTCTTCATCGCACCCACAGAGCACCTGAAGTATGTGGTCCAAATGCACTTTCCCCGGAAGGAGGGTACAAACAACACAACTGAATTTTAAGGGCTCCTTGTAGGGCTCGGGATTGCGATAGAGTTGGGGATTAAGAACTTGATCATCTGTGGAGATTCACAACTTGTGGTGAGGCAAGTCAACAAGGATTACCAGAGCCCGTTAATGGAGGCATACATTGAAGAGGTGAGGAAGTTGGAGGAGCACTTTGACGGGTTGCAAACGGAGCACGTGCCACGTGTGGAAAACAGCACTGCTGATTATCTGTCAAAGTGTGCTGCACAAAAGCTCCCTGCAGAACCAGGGGTCTTTGTCCTCCATCTGACTCAACCATCAGTATCTCCATTAGCAATGGCTAGGAAGAGGAGGAAGCTGAACTCCGGAAAGCCTTCGTCGGCAGAACCTTCAGAGGTCCCCGGTGAGGGGGCTGCCGGGAACATCTCCACCTTGCTTGGCGAGCTGCACTCTTTTGCAGGACCGCAACTCTTTATGGCCAAGACAAGCCACATGCTCCAACCTAGGCACTACACGTCGTCCACTACCTCCAAACTGGAGAACTTCCCGAAGAGCAAGACGATGCTGAAAGAGTAGCCCGGAGGGCCAGTATGTATCAGTTTGTCGATGACACGTTATACAGAAGGAGGCCCAATGGTGTGAAATTGAAATGCATTGCCGGGAAGAGGGGAAGGAACTGTTGGTAGAGATACACCAAGGCAAATGCGGCTCTCATATTGGATGAAGAGCCTTGGTTGGAAATGCTTTCCGGCAAGGTTTCTACTAGCCCACGGCCCTCCAAGAAGAAACCGAGCTATCGGATCACGGGTTCCGGCAAAACCCTTAAGGTTCAAACAGTGCGGTGTGCGCGAAGATCTCCCCCTGCCGATCCATGTGCTAACTTGGCTAAGATCTTACGAACTAACTCGACAAACTCGCAACACAAAGACACAAGATTCATACTGGTTTGGGCCACCGTTGTGGTGTAATACCCTACTCCAGTGTGGTGGTGGTGGTGGATTGCCTCTTGGGCTGAGGATGAACAGTACAAAGGGGAAGAACAACCTCCTGAGGTTGAGGTTTCCTTGAGCTTGGTGAACTTGTGTGTGTGAGGATCCGGTCCAAGATCCGATCAGATCAGCCTCTCCTCTCTACGGTGGTGGCTAGTCCTATTTATAGAGGCCCTGGTCCTCTCCCCAAATATTGAGCGGGAAGGGAGCCAACAACGGCCAATTTGAAAGAGGACAGCTAGTACAGCTTATCTTGACAAAAGCAGTCTTCGCCTGCCAAAGGCTCTGGTGGTGACGCCGTCTTGGGCTCCACGGTGACCTCCATCTTGCCGTCCTTCTGGTCTTGGTCTCGTTGAACCAATATGGAAACCTTTGCTTGATACCTCGGTACTCCGCACCTGTGCTTGCCCCCTTAGCACGAAAGAGGAAACAAGGACACTGCGCGCGCTGGTGCCCACCTGGCGCCCGCCTGGTCTCGATCGTCATGGCTAACGTCACGAGAACCTCGTGAGGTTTGCCTGACCTTGAACTCTCCATCCCTCACGAGCCATCCTGGTGAGGCCACTCCTGAGGAGGTCTTGTGTCATCCACTTCGCGAGGCTTGGCACCTCGCGAGGGTCTTGATTCCTTGTCGATGAAGATGGGTCGTACAGGCCTGCTAGCAAAGCCACGCCGTGGGCCGCTGGCAGGCAAGTCTGGGGACCCCCGTTCCCAGAACACCGACAGTAGCCCCCGGGCCCAAGGCACGCTCGGGCTTGGCTTCGAGGCGAAGCCAAAGGTCAAGTGCGGAGCACCGCGGGCCCCAATAGCCTGCGGCCTTGGTCGACGCATGGCGGTTGATTGGACATGGGCGTCTCCGCTTCCCCACGCTGCCTCGGCAACTGCCCGACTGTCAAAAGGATGGCATAGACAGCGTTCGCCTTCACTGTTTCCTTCCGCCTTACTCAGATCCCCTTTTTTGCTCACTGCTTCCAAAATCTTCAGATCCGCTCCCATCCTTTCTTGCATCAGTGACCAATGGCGCCCTGGAGGGTCAAGCCCGCCCCGTCGCCGGCTTGGTACGAGCCGGCTCTTGATGCGCCCAATGTCTCGGATAAGAGCCTCACCACCACGCGCTTGCTGACGGCGGGAGAAAGCAACGAGAAGGGAAGACTGGACTCTGGGCCGGCTCCGACGTGCCTGAGCCCGAGGGAAGAACCTTCTACCCCTTCTTCATGTGCAGCATCGCCGCCGGGCTGGTTCCCCCCTTCTCTGACTTCTTTTACGAGGTCCTTGATCACTTCGGACTGCAAGCGCTGCATCTCCATCCCAACTCCATCCTTCTCTAGTCCATCTTCGCCTACTATTGTGAGGCGTATCTGCGAGTGATGCCGTCCGTGGCTCTACTGCGCCACTTCTTCTTCCTTCGTGCCAGCGAGGTCCATAACTCCGGGTGTGCCAATTTCATCGCTGCCGGCAAGGCCAACTCGGCCTCAAACACCAGGAAGAAGGCCGACAACCTCAGGGCCAAATGGACACGCTTGGCACTGCCGACGGAGAGGCCCTATGCCGACAAGGCGTGGTCTTGCGCGAAGCTCACCGATGAGCGGGCAGCATTGGTGCTGGAGCAGGTGAAGTCTGACCTGAAGCCCGGCAATGCGAAGGCGGCGAAGATTACAGGGGCCATGCTCTTGAGGGAGTTCCTGGCGCTGCGTGTGGCCCCACTTCAAGCCCGCTCACGCCCCTTGTGGGAACTTGGGGATGAAGAGGACAAGGTTCACTTTAGCTCGGAGGCCTTGTCCGGCGAGGAGCTGACCGTAGCTCTCCGCCTCCTGGTTGGGGACGATCAGGAGTATCCTCCGAATTTCTTTACTCCCTTGTTCCATCACAAGGAAAGTGCGCTAGTCGTGGCCTCCAAACCGACCTTTGACAGCGCGTGGACTGGTGCCGCCGGTGCTCACCGTGGCCCCAGAGGTGCCGGCGCCGGTGGAGCTGTCTTCTGGTGAGTCCCATGAGGAAGAAGAGGAGGAGGAAGACTCGGAGGTGACCCCCGAAGGGACGGGGGATACCTCCCCCCTGAGTAAGGCTGACATCCTCCGCGCCTTCCCCGATGGTGACGAGGCTGACGCTTCCCAGGAGGAGCAACTGGCCATGATCCCGACGAGGAGCAGGTCGACGCTGATCCACCGAGATTCTGCTGCTGCTCTGGCACTGGTTAGAACCGCTTCTGGTTCAACTGCTGCTCCGTCTTTAGCTTCTGGGGCTGGTGCGCCCGCGCCTTGAGTCGTGACGCTCTCCAACTTCAAGCTCACCAAGCGGAAGGTGGACTACGTTGCTGTGGACCAGTAAGTGCCCTGCCTCGCCTTGTTCATGCTGTTGATGCTCGTTTCCGACTCTCTTTCCTTGCTGCGTAACCAGGCCGTCGTCTGTGGTGAAGAGGAGAAGGGAGAGCGAGGTGGTGCCGCTTGAGTCCTTGTCGCCTCCTGCGACCGCGCCCCTCTCCATGAGCAAAGGTGGGGATGGTCCTCATGCTTCTCCAGCCCGGTCGCCCTCGCGAGGCTCGGTGGAGCATCCTCAGGAGGAGTCAGCCCCTGAAGCGTCGCTGGCTTAGGAGGTGCGGTGTCCGGCACAGCTGATGAGGTTTCGAAGGCTCAGGAGCCCTTGATCTCCCAGGCTCTAGTGACAATGTCGCCCCCTTCTCCTGCTGCGCCCCTGGACCCAGGTTCTTCTGCTTCCTCTGCTGTCTTGGAGCGTGCCCTTTCGGAGATGGCCCAGCTCCGGGAAGATCTGCAGGGCATGGACCCGCGCATGGTGGCCGGGCGCCTGGAGCTGGCCTCTGGCTGGCTTCACTCCGACTCGGCGGTTCGGGCGTCGCTGAGCCAGGCTGCGGCGGCCTCCGAGAGGGAGAAGCAGGCTGCCACTAAGGCTGCGGCCAATCGCGAGGCAGCATTGAAGGACAGAGGCCGCCCGCGGCCGCTGCCGAGAGATGGAGGACGAGCTGAAGGGCTTGTGGGACTAGCATGCATAAGAAGCACGCGGCCACCAAGCGAAGGAGGAGGAGATGAAAGCGTAGGAGGATGCCATCAAGGGCCGCGATGCCGACCTGGGAGAGCCGGCGAAGGCGCAGATAGCGGAGCGCAGCCGGCTGGAGGAGTTGGAGCGGAAGGCGAGGACGAAGGGGGCCCACCTTGATGCCAAGGTGAGGGTCCTGGCTGAAGACCGCGCGGCCTTCTCGCTCCTCGAGGAGAGGTCCGGCGTGGCGCTGAAGAAACTGTACGAGAAGGGCTTGGAGAGGCCGCTGACCACCGACGAGGATGGCCCTGCTTAGGTGCTTCCCTTCTTGGTGAAGGCGCTCGAGGAAGTCGTGGAGGGCATCGGACCCATGGCGGAGGCAAAGGCTCGCGTCCTATCCTCAGCCGCATTGACGCGGGTCTTTAGTCACCTGCACCTTCGTGATCCAAGCGCTCATCTTGACGAGCTGCTGGAGCCTGTAGCTGATGAACACTGTGCGGCTGGCGCTGCAGCCGTGAAGGGTCAAGTGGAGGCACTGTTGAAGAAGTTCGATGCCTTCGCCCCCGCACCCTCGACCGGTGATGCAGGTGAAGGTGACGCTACCCAGGAGGGGGCACCTTTTGCAGGTGTCGACGCTGTCCGGGGGTGACTTGCGGCTGCTTTTCTGCTTTATTCCTGCAACATGCACCATGCCTCGTGGAGGCGTTAAACTCGCGTTTGATATTGTGAGAATAATATGTCTTGTAATATTTGCTTTGAGATTTTGCGACTTTCTTCCTATTTGCTTTGTGTTCTGCGTCGGCGGAGCCCGGCCCCGTGCATACCTTAACCTCCGTTGGGCCGACCGGAAACCAGGACGGGCCAAGGAGTGAGGGGCTACGTGAGCAGCTAGGCTCCTGAGTCGCGATGCTCAAGAGTCCCCCTTGAAGCGCAAACATCCTATAGGAACGGTACGCGAGGATAGGTTAATGTTCTACGTCGGTAGAGCCCGGCCCCGTGCATACCTCAATCGATGTTGGGCTGACCAGAAACCAGGACGGACCAAGGAGTGAGGGGCTACGTAACCAGTTAGGCTCCTGAGTTGCGATGCTCAGGAGTCCCCCTTGACGTGCAAACATTCTCCATACCTTTGCCCTCGCCGATGCTCGGCTCGGGAGGGGCATGCGACGACCAGGTCCGGGGGACCTGGTTGGGTGGCATATGCTTGGGCGTGACCCGAGCACAGCCCCCGTGCCCAGCCCCCTCGCGTGGCTCTCTCGAGGGGAGGCGTTGCGGTGAGGCCAGACACTGAGCTCTTGGGCTCCCTGAGGTTGGTATGGCCGCGGGGCCGACCTCAGTTGTTTATCACCAGCGTAGAGCGTAGTGCTTCCGCTTGTGCACAGGCATAGACGCTCCTTGGCAGTGTCGACGGCCAGCACGGAGCATGGCGCTTCCACTAGGGCGTGGGAGGGGGACTCCCTACTGCGGAGAGCCCCCGGGGCATGTATAGCCCCACCCTGACACGTGGCTTGCACGGCAGG
Source organism: Triticum urartu (assembly GCF_003073215.2). Lineage (NCBI taxonomy): Eukaryota > Viridiplantae > Streptophyta > Magnoliopsida > Poales > Poaceae > Triticum > Triticum urartu. Next base: position 291,420,235 of record NC_053028.1, read on the forward strand.
GCTAGACGAGCGTATCTGGGCACTTGTGAGCCAGCGCGAGACTCACGAGGCCCTACCTCAAGGCGGGATGCGCCTGGTCTTGATTCTTGTTCGCTGTCTTGGTCCTGCGAGGTGGTTAGACAACCTGCACCGAAAAAATCTCCTGAGGTCATCACGTGAAAAAGCCAAGCACCAATGACCTCAGGAGGTGACGTGAACAGGGCCGGCCCGCCAGACACAGCTCAGCCACTAGATTTATCGACGCTGTAGGGACGGGCCCAAGCACAGACGTCATGCTTAACTTACTCATGCGAAGGGTCCTGCAGAAAGACGGCCGGCGCGCGGCTCCCATCGTGGGTGACAATCAAGCAAGTGATAGTCATAGATAGATTAAGCATGAAAAGCAACCTAGCTCAGGTAAATGTAGGGAAGATGCATGCCACTAGGTCCGGCCCGAGCGGCTCGGGGATGATGCAGCCCGAGGGGCGCCCCCAACAAGGTAAGCAAAAGGCATAAAAAGGAAAGATACATGCCACATGGACGGAACCACGCGGCCTGGGAATGATGCAGCCCTGGGGGCGCTCCCAGCTGAATGAACTTGGAAAATGTCACCTAGTTTTGTTGATGAAGGAGAGTTGGGGTAGCTGAAGGCGTGTGGCGAAGGGGCTGCCCCTCACGAGCCATCGGGGCCCTGTGCCTCGGGAGGCTCTGGGGTCTAGGGGTTCCTTGAGGACCGTCTTCATCTCCATCAGCACGGCGTGGTGCTTGGCCTCCTGAGCCGCCAGGATGCTCCGCAGGTTGCGTTGATAGGCGGTCACCATGCTCGGTAGGCCAGAAGGCATGCGAACGTAGCTGTGAGGTGGGCCCTCGTAGCGCCCCACGCGCGAAGGCCAGGAAAGCTCCTAACAGGCGGCCCGGTTGAGCCCTGGGACGACGATGTTGATGCGCAACCTGGCATCCTCGCCTGGATGGGGAGCTGCGCCTGGTGAGCGGCGGCCGCCACGCATGGCCCTTGCGTCTTGCAGTTCCTGAGTGGTCTTGGTGATGAACTCCTGAGCGGTGGGCACTCCTTGCCCTGTGTTCCCCTGAGGGAAACGTGCCGTGAAGCACGCCTCCAAGTGGTGCCCAAGCGCCTCCCTCGTGATGCTGGCAAAGTCTGAGGCCCTCTAGAAGAGAGCCCCCAAGCCCTGCCCGAGAGGGGCGCTGGGCGCGCTTTCCTATGCGATGGAGGGAGGCGCCCCAGGGCGGGTGCCGATCCTGACAAGGCGCCGCTTGCCAGAGGCCCTGCGTGGCACAGCTGCTTCTTCTTCTTGGTGGTGGCCTCAGGGGGGCGCTCGCCTTGGCTGTCGGGGTCGTCGACTGCTGCAGCTTGGAAGGCACGCTCGAGGGAGCACACCGCGTCTCTTTCTTTGCACAGGATTGTCATGATTCCGCCGCTTCCCGGCATCTTGAGGACATTGTAGCCATGATGGGTCACCGCCATGAACTTGGCCAGGTATGGATACCCGAGGATGGCGTTGTATGGCAGGTGGATGTAGGCGACGTCGAAGTCGATGAGTTCGGTGCGGTAGTTGTTGCGTTCTCCGAAGGTAACGGGAAGGCGGACCTGCCCGATCAGGGTAGTAGAGCCGTCGGTCACTCGTGAGAAAGGCTTGGTAGGCTGAAGCTGGTCATATGGCACTTGGAGGTTGTTGAACGTGTCGACGTACAGGACATTGAGCCCTGCACCACCATCGATGAGGGTCTTGGTAACTTGCACGTTGCTGATGATTGGTGAATAGAGCATTGGGAGGACGCCTGCGGTAGCCGCGCACTTGAGCTGATTCGCCAAACTGAACGTGATGGGGCACCTGGACCACCTGAGTGGGCGTGTGGCCTCGAGCTTGGGGAGAACTGCATTCACTTCACGAGCAAACTGTTTGAAGATACGTCGCGAGGCTAGGGCTTGAGCTCCGCCCAAGATGCAGGCGATAGCGTGCAGCTCCTGGAAGCCCCCAGCCCCCTCATCTTGATGGTGGTCGTCATTTCTTCTAGGCGGTGGCGGAAGTGGAGGAAGGCCAGTATTGCCTTGAGGATGAGCCTCACGAGGCTGGTCCCTCCAGGCGCCCTCGCGAGGCTGATCCTGCCAGCTGTCCTCACGAGGCCGGTCGTGCCACTCCTGGCGCGGGCCACGGTCGTCCCAGCGTCGGCCGTCACGTCCTCCTCCTCGGCCGTAGCCCCGGTCGCTGCGCTCAGGGCGTCAACCGAAGCGTCCTTCTCGAATGGCTCTGAGCTCTTGACAGTCGCTGGTGTTGTGGGTATGCAGGTTGTGGAAGGCGCGGAACGGTCATCTGGCCTTGGATGACTCGGGCTGGACTCTGTCGCGCTTGGTGTCTGGTTCCGCTGCAAGCACTGCTACTCCCTTGTGCTTCATGTCCTTCGCCTTGGCTTTCTTCTCCTCTGGGTCCGCAGTAGGTAGCTCGAGGAGGGAGAGGCGCCCCTCCTCAGCTCTCGCACACTTGGTCGCGATGTTGAACAACTCCATGGTCGTGCACAACTCCTCATGGATGGCGAGCTCCTCCTTCATCTTGACGTCACGGACGCCGTCGGAGAACGCTGAGATGATGGCCTCGTCGGTCACGTTGAGGATTTTGATGCGTGCGCTGTTGAAGCGCTGGATGTACTTCTGCAGGGTCTCTCCTGGTTCTTGCTTGATGCGGCGCAGGTCACCCGCGACCGGGGGGCGGTCGCGAGTGCCCTGGAAGTTGGCGATGAAGCGCTTGTGCATCGCGTCCCAGGAGGAAATCGAGCCTGGAGGCAGGTTCAGGAGCCAGGAGCGGGGGCCATCCTTGAGAGCCATGGGAAACTAGTTCGCCATGAGTTTCTCGTCGCCGTTGGCCGCCTCGATGCTCAGCTCATAGAGCTGCAGGAACTCCACTGGGTCAGGGGTGCCGTCGTAGTGAGGAGGTAGATCTGGCTTGAACTTGCCTGGCCAGGCGACGCTACGTAGCTCGAGGGTGAAGGCGCGGCAGCCGGCCGTGGTCACCGGGGCCCGCCTTGGAGGTGGAGCTTGGTCTTGGCGCCTGCGCACCGCTTCAGCAAATGGCGCGGGGCCTTGCCGTAGTAAACGATCCTGGCGCGGCAGTGCGAGGAGTGGCAGAGTGTTCGCTTGCAGTCGAGGGACTTCTTGGCAGCCTCTTTCTTCACGCGCTAGTGCCAGACACGATGGGCGGCGTCGTGGAGCCGCGTGCCTTGGCGCTAGGGCGCTGTCTTGGTACAGAGGTGGCGGAGGTACTTCATGAGCTGCGTCGCCCATGGCTGGAGGAGGGCGAGGCAGAGAGTGGGACGGTGCAGGGGACCCCCTGCGGCGCGGACAAGCTCGGCGATGCGGTCAAGCTAGTCCTCGTAGAGGTCATCGACTGGGCGGTAGCGCAGGAGCTCGTGCGCCATGAGGAGCGCAGCCTGTGCGTCCGCGGGAACGTGACGAGCGTGAGACGACGAACCAGCGGGATTCAGCGATGGAGTGGCGGTGCGGCCGTCCTGTCGCACCGAGGGGTGCAGCGAGGATGCTTGCTGCTCGTTCCCCGCCGGGCCGGTGGTGGCGTTGGCGGCAGGCAATGGAGAGCTACAGGGTGGCCCGCCGACCGGGGCCGTCTGAGCAACGCGGGTGGCGAGCGCAGCCCAGCGCTCGGCACGGGCGCGGCTTGCGTCCGCCAAGGAGACGATAAAGCGACGTGACGCGGAGCGATGGGAAGGAAGCTTCAGCGCACCCCTACCTGGTGCAGCAAATGTCGGATGATGGGTTCCGGCAAAACCCTTAAGGTTTGAACACTGGGGTGCGCGCGAAGATCTCCCCCCTACCGATCCACGTCCTAACTTGGCTAAGATCTTACGAACTAACTCGACAAACTCGCAACACAAAGACACAAGATTTATACTGGTTCGGGCCATCGTTGTGGTGTAATACCCTACTCAGTGTGGTGGTGGTGGATTGTGTCTTGGGCTGAGGATGAACTGTACAAAGGGGAAGAACAGCCTCCTTAGGTTTAGGTGTCCTTGAGCTTGGTGAACTTGTGTGTGTGAGGATCCGGTCCAAGATCCGATCAGATCAGCCTCTCCTCTCTACGGTGGTGGCTAGTCCTATTTATAGAGGCCCTGGTCCTCTCCCCAAATATTGAGCGGGAAGGGAGCCAACAACGACCAATTTGAAAGGGGACAGCTAGTACAGATTATCCTAGCAAAAACAGTCTTCGTCTGCCAAAGGCTCTGGTGGTGACGCCATCTTGGGCTCCACGGTGACCACCGTCTTGCCGTCCTTCTGGTCTTGGTCTGGTTGCACCAATATGGAAACCTTTGCTTGGTGCATCGGTACTCCGCACCTGCACTTGCCTCCTTAGCACCAAAGAGGAAACAAGGACGCTGCGCGCGCTGGCGCCCGCCTGGTCTCGATCGTCTTGGCTTATGTCACGAGAACCTCGCGAGGTTTGCCTGACCTTGAACTCTCCGCCCCTCACGAGCCAGCCTGGTGAGGCTGCTCCTGAGGAGGTCTTGTGTCGTCCGCCTCGCGAGGGTCTTGATTCCTTGTTGATGAAAATGGGCTGTACAGGCCTGCTAGCAAAGCCACGTTGTGGGCCGCAGGCAGGCAAGTCTGGGGACCCCCGTTCCAAGAACGCCGACATGAGCTAGTCACTAGATGTGATGCCTGCCAGTTCCACTCCAAGAACATCCATCAACCTACTCAAGCTCTCTAGATGATCCCTTTATCATGGCCATTTTCGGTCTGGGGGCTCGACATCTTGGGCCCCCTCCCTCGTGCTACCGGGGGTTTTGAATTCTTGTACATTGCAATCGACAAGTTTACAAAGTGGACAGAAGTGGAGCCGGTGAGGAAGGTGACCGCACAATGAACTATCAAGTTCTTAAAGGGATTGGTGTCCCATTTCGGAGTACCCGAGAGAGTCATCTCTGACAACAAAACCCAATTCACAAGCCACGCCTTCATGCAATACGGTCAAGCCCTCGGAAGCAAGGTCTCATTCGCCTCTGTTGCCCATTCCAGAAGCAACAGACAAGCTCAGACGGCGAACGCTGAAGTGCTGGGAGGACTCAAGACAAGAACATTTGATAGGCTGCAAAAGTGTAGCAGACAATGGATCGACAGGCTGCCGGTCGTTCTTTGGTCCCTCCGTATGACACCAAATCGAGCTACCGGCCAAACTCCGTTCTCCCAAGTCTAAGGGGCAGAAGCAGTGCTCCCCATGGAACTCATATATGAGTCACCTCGAGTATTTTCCTACGATGAAGTAGCGCAAGATTAGGACCAACGTGACGACGTCGTGCTATTTGAGGAGAACCATCTCCGGGCTGCTATATGTGCTGCACGATACCAGCAAGCCCTGCGTCGCTATCATAGCCGCAGGTTCCACACCCGGAGCCTTGAGGAAGGTGACCTTCTCCTTAGGCATGTTCAGTCTGCCAAAGGTTCCAACAAGTTGACACCAAAGTGGGAAGGCCCTTACCGGGTAGTACGAGTCACCTGACCTAGTGCAGTCCGTCTGGAGACCGAAGATGGCATCAAAATGCAAAACTCATGGAATATTGAGCATCTTCGCAAGTCCTACCCGTAAGGAGTGGCTGCCGGGGCCTACCCCGGCAGCCACCCTTTTGTACAAGCCTTGTTGATGTTGCATGTAACCCTTTGTACAAAGCCAGGCGCAGACCCTGAGCAGCAGATAAATAAATGAAGCGTTGGCGTTCTAAAAACAACATGCATGCATGATTAGATTAGATAAGCATAAGCATGCCATGATCATTTAGATAAGGTCATATCCTGCTATGTTTTCCTCCTACACTAATTACATGACTCTTGCCGCAGATCCGATCCTAGGAAGAAGATGCAGAAAGCAAGCTTACATATCGATCCTCTGTGAGCCAAACAGATAAGCTAAGTGATGCCCTGGTCACCGCCACCAGGACCAGCAGGGAATGGCAGCATGGACACCGGTAGGAAGGACGAAGTCAGAGTCCACGAGGAAGCCTGCCGGGGTCCAGCTAGAAGACTACTGGAGGAGGCGAAGAAACAACCTGCACCCAACACCCACTAAAAAAAAGACACTTCCGTGATGATACGTGTTTGTCACAGTAGGTCACGTTTTCTGTCATGCATGTACATCCATGACAAATTTATGACAGAATCAAGATAGTCATACTTGTGATGTCATAGAAGTGTTCCATGACATTACCAAAATTATCATCACGGAAGTGTCCACTTCCATGATGATAAATCGTGCGTCATGGAAGTGCTTTCGTCAAGGGTGACCTACACATGGCATCCACCATAACGGAACGTTGTTAAGCTATCGAGTCTGGTTTTGGATCCGATAACCCACTAACAGCCCGGACCAATGACGATTTTCCACGTGTAAAATTCTCATTGGCTAAAGGAAACACGTGTTGGCTCACCGTTGGGACAGATGTCATCCATTCATTGGACAGGAGGCACCTATGATACGTCGACACGTGGCACGGCCCAACAAAGGCCCATTCCGGTGAAAAGGCCGGCCCATTTGACTTGGTCATAAGGTAACGGGCCGGCCCACGGAAAGCCTGTTAACGGCATGTTCGTATATAGCCCATTTATGGCCCGCTAACTCATGGCCCTTTACGGCCTATCCAAATTAAGCCCAGTAGCTTCATTTGGGCCTTCCAATATGACTCCAGCCCATTGTAACTTCCGGCCCATCTATGGCCCATGATGTCTTTCGTCCCAAACGAGACCATTTGTAACTCTTGGCCAATTAACAGCCCGTGGTGAATCTAGCCTGCAATGAACAGTGTACCCCTTTATACCCATTAACGGCCCATTATTCCATTGGGCCGTTTCCAACCAGTGTTACCTTTCAGCCTTCTCAGGGCCCATTTATTCTTGGGCTCATTTCCAGCATTCGGTTACTTACGGCCCGTCATTGGTCTTTTCTGCCTGTGGGCCAAATTCAGCCTGCGGTTACAATCGGCCCGTTTGTGGCCCGTTACTCCGTTGGGTCGTTTTCTTACCGTCATCAAATATGGCCGATTAACGACGGCCTGTTATTGTCGGCCCATGAACGAACAATTCCAAATCTAGCCCGTTTATGGCCCACAATGCGGTCTGTTATTGGCCCATGTTTGACCTATCGATCATACGACACATAGAAGGCCCATTGATGCTACGGCCCGTAGAAGGCCCATTGATGCTACGGCCTGTAGAAGGCCCATTAATGCTATGACCCGTAGAAGGCCCATTCTTTCTACGGCCCTAAGAAGGCTCATTATTTCTATGGCCCGTAGGAGGCCCATTGTAACTATAGTAAATATGTAGCCCATGGTTATTGTGGCCTAGTTTTAAAAAATAGGTTATTGCGGCCACTAGCAAACCGCGAAAAAAGAACGGCACTGACTACAAGCAAACAAATAAACAAGACAACAAGGAAATAAATAGGCAAGCAACTTACGCTAGGCTATCACGGCTATTACACATATTACATCCACTGGGCATCAAAGTTCGCCACCAGTGCAAATATAGGGAACAAAGTAGCATATCATATACACTGGTTGTCAAAGTTGGCGACCAGTGCAAATAAACACCGTAGCAAAACAAGTCCAAAACTGAAACCATCAGAAGAGCTCAAGAAATAATATCTTGGGTACCCATAATGCTGGCAAGATGCTTAGCAAGCTTATTAACTTTCTCTTGTTTGCCTCTTAAATCCTCCAGCACTTGCTGTTGCACCAGAAAGTATGCATCTAGATTTTGCAGGGACTTCCTCAGTCCTTCGGCTTACTATCGCATAACATCTGATCAATGTCTTTCAACTTGAAGTTGAGACTCAAGAAGCCAAAATGATTGAGGCAGCGAGTTCGAAGAGCTAGAGCCAGCAGTAGTAGCCAGTAACACAAACACTACATCAAGATAGGACTTTGGGGTCGTCTCAGTGTCTTCAATATAGTTTTTATCAGCTTTCTTGGAGACCAACAGGGATGTCTCACTATCTTGAACCATATCTGCATTACTTCCTTTACCATTTCATAACGGGGTACTCTTCTCCAATATTTTATCCGTGTTCTAAAAGAGAAACAAACAAACACATCACAAGTTTACAATGTAGCATATGAAACTCATTTTGGTAAACCAGTTCAGTAGTAAGGTGGACATGATAACAACATGAAACAAACATATATCTATGTAGTATGGTCACTGTATGGTCTATATCATTCTAGTTTAGTTGCAAAATCAAGATAGATACAGTTTGAATCATATCTATTTAAGACAAAGCAGCATAGACAGAATATAACTGTGGGAAACTACACAGCAATAACAACATTGTAATGTGCATGGCATGAGAACATAACTGTTTATTCAATTGAAACTGAAATCAACATAGAGCAAGTTACAACAGCAAACACATTAAAGAAACAGGTTTAAAACATACCTGTTGCGCCATTGGAGTTTCAATTGCATCCTTCAATTTGATATTAGTTGGTATGAGTAAATACAGTGATGCAAGAGCAAAGTAGTATGAACCATAGCTACGGAACCTGACCTGAGAACAATTCTTCTTCTGCTTTAAGCGTTGACTTGGGGTTCGGAGTGGTGGTCCTCGTGCTTTGGGCACTGCAGTTGCCTTACTAACTGCTCGTGTTTGGGTGCTCTATGGTGGAGACGGTGTTGTGTCAACTGGAACTGGGTTACTATCTGTTGGGGTTGGGGTTAGAAGGGGTGTAGCTGGTTCTCTGTCCAACTGGGTAGGGGTACAATCTACGTGAGTCTGAGTTATGTGTGGTGGGTTTGGTTCTTGGGCAAGTACAACCATGGTTATATCTCCATCGACAGGTAGCACAATCTTTTCTGAAGATCGTGTTTTTACTCCCACAGATACTGCCATCACCCCCTCCAATTGAAATGGCTGATAAACAAGTAAAGTAATTGAATGTTTGTACATTGTAAGATAGACATGTGCAATGGATAGTAGGGAAGAAAACAGGGCATGGAATAATTCACATTTATGTTGTGTAACAAAACAGAATAGCAGGACATAATTTCACATATATGATGGCTAATTAAACTGGATAGCATGACACAATTGCAAATGTATGATGGCTAACTAAGCAGGATAGAATGACACAATTCAAAATATGATGACTATGTGAACAGGATGAGATGATATAACTATATTATGTCTTTAAAAAATGGGTTGGCATGCCATAATTCAGATACATGCTGTCTATGCAAACATCTTGGCATAATATAATTCAAATATATGATTTATATACTAAGGAAGTGAGCAGAGGGTAATCGCATATATGATGTGTCAACTAAGGAGATGGCATTCAATATTGTGCGTATGATGTAAAAACTAAGCATTGCAATACAACATATGCATGATATGAGTAATATAACCCTGCCAAGTTTGAGCATACACCTCATGGGGATAATAGGACTAGTCATCTGCCTCTGAATCCTCCCCTGAAGAGCTATTTGTAACCAGCAAGATATCTGCTTCAGCAGGTAGCATTGTATGCTCTGAAGAGCTTGTTTTCACTCTAGATTTCTCCATCACCAATTCAAATGGTTGATGCACACGAAGAGCAGTTGAATATACAAACATTGTCGACAAATGCAACGAGAAATATAAAAAAAGGACGGCATGATATAATTCACATATATGAAGCTTGGCTAAACAGCATGGCATTGCATAATTCACATATATAATGCCTTGCAACAAGATAGCATTGCATAATTCACATATATAATGTCTTGCAACAAGATGGCATCGCATTATTCACATATATGGTAATTAGACAATAAACAGGTGGCATTCACACAAGGCATGTCTAAACTAAGCAAATGACATAGCAATGCAAGATACCATACGCACGAGATGAGCAACATAGCCCTGCCAAGTTACAGCATGCACCTCAGGGGGGGAATAGGACTGGTCATCTGTCTCTGAATCCTCTTCTGAGGAGCTATCCGTAACCAGCAAGACTTGCGTTTTGTCAGATAGCATTGTCTGCTCTGAAGACCTTGTTTCCACTTTAGATTTTTCCATGACCGTGTCGAATGGCTGATGCACAGGAAGAGTAATTGAATGTACTAAAATTATTGACAAATTTAACACGTAATAAAAAATGATGGCATGATATAATTCACATATAAGATGACTGGGTAACCAGGGTGGCATTGCAAAATTCACATATATGATGCCCGGCTAAACAAGATGGCATTGCATGATTCACATATACGATAAAGAAACTAAATAGATGGCATTGACACAAAGCATGTCTAAACTAAGAAGATGACATATTTGATGTATCCAGTAAGCAATGCAAGGCACCATATGCATGATATTACCAACATCAGCATGCCAAGTTAGAGCGAAGACCTCTGGGGGTAAATAGGAGTGGTCTTCTCCTTCTGAACCCCCCTCAAAACAGTTATCTTCCTCTTGATTACAATCTGAAATGGGTGGAGGGGGGCTACCTTTGCGCCCACCATGGAGCGATGTCTGCATGAAATTTTATTGCCACGCAAGGCTTGTCTCTTTTGCTCTACATGTTCTGTTCCATTGTGTACAATAACTGACATGCATATGAATAAAACATAGTGACATTATGTAAGGAGTGCATGCACAAATCCAGAGTGATTGTAGCAAACTGTGGATAGACCCAAAACCGATGATAGCAGGCAGATAATAGCTTTAGTTAAAAAATACAGATAATGGCTCCTGTAATGTTTGTTTGCACCCAACATCAAACTCATAGTAGACACCTGAGATTAACCAGATAATAGACAGATAGTACTCATTGCTGCCCCAATATGTACCCCACAACCATTTAAAAACTCAAGTTTCAGCATTAGTTTGGACCTGACTCAGAGTCTAATAGGTGACCACGACGATAAAGTAGCATGTCATCATATTAAGCGATGCATAATGTAAGCAAACACGGAAGAGTCCGACCTCTCTTGTGGACCTGTGTAGTCCTCAAGGTCATCTGCTCAGTTGATGATGGTAATACAGTTGTCGTGGCTACCGGCGGCAGGGAAGAAGATCTGAGGCGGCGAAAGACAGTCTGGAGAGAGGATCCCTGCTGTGGTGAACCCTTCCATCCTTGGAGCAGTTGAGCTGGGATGGAACACAGCGCAGCAAGAGCAGGACAAACCACACAAGGTTTTCTTTGACACATATCTGTAAAAGAAGTAATTGTGTAAGGGCTTGTTTGAATTTGAGGATTCTAACAATCCATGGATAGGAGATAGATAGGAATAGGATAGGAATGCACGTGCAAAATAGAGAATTGAAAAACACAGGATTTATGCCAATCTGGTTGTTTGATTCACAAGAATTGGAAGATCATAGGATGCAAAGAAGCAAGGTGAGATTAAGTCAAACCACAAGAAAATGTAAGGTTATAATGCTATTATGCTACTATCTCTTAGTCTTGTGCTTCATGAATAGGAATTTGAAAAGGAGGACAAGTGGAATTAAAATTCCTACGGTTTTTCTTTCAAGGAGACACCAAAGGAACACATCCTACAGTTTTCCTTCGCTCCATTCCTTTGAACCAAATGCATGAATTGTAGTACCATAGGAAACTTTCCAATTCCTATGTTTTTCTTCACCTTTCCTTTCAAGCACTGACGATTCTAGTAGGCAGGCTTGAGCAAGGAAAAGCCTACACTCAAAAAATGTGTTTGTGCTACTACTATTACTTTGGACCCAGGCCACTACCCTACTAGCTCAACTCCCAGGCCCATCGACAAATGCACAGCTCAAATGCGCAGAGATTAATAATGATGGCTTTCAAGAGAGTCCATCACGGATAGCTAAGTTGCCTGGTACCTTACTGCTTGTCATATAGTAGGAGAAACTAATTGTATATCACGTTACTGCGCATACTCAGTGGACAATATATATAACATGTAGAGTAAAAAAGAGATGCAACAAGTGTACAACCTCTTTGGCGAAGCCATGTCGATCACATCGTGATTGGGTTGGCCGGTGAGGATGATCTGGATGACTTGGTTGTCAGAGGAGGGGAAGAAGATCTTAGGCGTCTGGAGATGGAGCCCGGGGTACTGCTCCGCTATGATGGAGGGTTTCGTTGTTGTCGCAGCTCCGGTGAGTTGTACGATGCCGAGGCTGAAGCAGGACAAGAGAGACAACGTTAACCTGAGTGGAATTCTAATAGCGTCTCCAATAGATGACGTAAAATACATAACCACAAAGTGCTAGATGTAAAATGCATCAGCCACTCATCTCTGAACTTAACTGTCAAAACTGAATTTAACTGTCGAAACTGAATTTTGCTGTCGAAACTGAATTTTACTATCGAAACCAAATTTTATTGTCGAAACTAAACGCACTAGCTAGTAGCAGAAAAGCAGTTGCAGCAGTAGCGCGTGCGAGAGTCGGTCGACTGAATTTTTCATCTCTGGTCAATCGATTTTCCAGCCGTTGGATACGAAATCAAGGGCCTGCAGTTCAACGTCAACCTCCACCCCCTGAGCCGCTAGCCACCACTGACCAAACCGCCGCCCTCCGCCGCTCGCGGCCGGCGGTGCGCCGCCCTCCGCCGCTCGCGGCCGACGGTGCGCCGCCCTGCCCGCCCCGAAACCACTCCCCATCGCCGGTCCGCCGCCGCCCCGTCCATCCCTCTAGGCCCTCCCGTGCCGAGCTTTTTCTCCAACGTTCCCCACGCCACCGCCCCACGCTGAACCCTAAGATAGATAGTAGGTACCTCTCTGGCGAGCCCCCCACCCCGCTGTGGCTGGTTCTTCCTTAACTCCGACGAGCCCCCACCCCCTGAAAATCGACTGACCCAAAAGTCGATTCAGTCGACTGAACTGTAGCTAAATCGGAGCAGCATCGCAAGCAAGAGCAAGAGCAAGAGCGAGAGTAGAAGCGCGAGCAAGAGAAAGAGCAATAACAAGAGCAGACCAAGCAGGGGACCGAGAGCAAGAGCAGAGCAGCAGCACGAGCGAGAGCTAAAGCAGCAGCAGCTCCTACTGATGTGGATGTCGCCGTCGAGGGAGCGACGCTGTGGAGGAAGTGGCCGGCGACGCCGCCGTGGATGGAGCCGCGCTGTGTCGGCTCGGGACCAAGCGCCGGCAGCACCGTGAGATCGAATCAAGAAGAAAATGCGGCGATTAGTGTACAACCTCTTTGGTGGCACCGATTAGGCCTCAGTTTCATCCGAGGAAACATTGATGATGATGCTCTTCCGGTGGTGTAGGTGAAGACGGCGGTGTGGGAATGGAGGTGGCATGAAAGACGAGGGGAACATCGGGGCATCTCCTTGGAGGTGGAGGATGGGGTGGCTGAACCGGCTGGACAATGAGCTCGACGGGATCCTCATCCGGTACGGTGGATGAGGGACGTCGAGGTGTTGCTGTGGACGACGTCACCGGGGAAGAGGCTCCAGCTGGGTGGCGGACTAATAGAGGCGAAGATGTCCCAATGTTTCAATGAGATATATATCGTTTTCTGTGGAAGTCGACTTTGACGATCCGACTACGAACGTGCGAAGACGTCGCACCTTAGCAATCGCTAAACAACCTTCCGAGGGTTATTGTCCACACCGGAGCACGATCAACCTGACCACGAGGGTCTATTTCCTGCGAGCAAACGAAGAACAAGCAAGAAACTGAGATTGCAATCTGGATATTGTGAATAAAAGAGGAAAGCTTTATTAATGAAGGTGGGGTTCTATGACGTCTTGGTCTGGTCGTTGGACACAAACGAAGTACGCGAAGTTGCAGCTATGGTGAACTTTTAATCTAAACAAAACCCAAAGTCTAAAGGACGCCCTAAGGGCTGTATATATGGAGGAAGAGGGGGGAATTTCGTGGCCCTTGGAGGAGGGGTCCGAAACCAACCCTAACTCTTGTTTCCCCACACATACAGACTCTAAAAACAGCCTATACTTAAGTATTTTGAAAATACATGGGTCTGGCCCAATAATAAGGTGACGCAGCACCTAGAACAGCCTCTGGACGAAATTTATGAAGTGTCATCTTGTATATTTCGTCCAAGGCTTCATGCACTCCTTATGGTGGCTTCAAAGTCCTGAAATCATCACTTGTAACTCCGTTCTTGATCCCCTTGCGCATGCCATCATCTCCATGCTTGAACTTGCTCCAAGGTTCATCTTTCTTGTGATAGAGGCGAGGGTCCCGATCTTTCAATGAGATGATAACTATCGATTTGGTGGACTCGACTTTGACGATCCGACTACAAACATGCACGACGTTGCGCCTTAGCAATCGCTAAACCAATCTCCCGAGGGTACTGACGATGCTGGAAGCACGATCTGCCTGACCACGAAGGTATATTCCTGCAAGCAATCAAAAAACAAGTAAGAATATGATATTGCAATCTGAATATTGCGAATATAGATGAAGTATTGATAAAGGCGGGGATCCGAAAAGCGGTCTTGGTCTGGTCGTTGGACACAAACGAAGCACACGAAGTTGCAATGGCTAACTTTTAACTAAACAAATCCCAAGGAAAAAGCTACTAGATGGATCTACTTATATAGGAGCAAGGGGTGGCAGCCAAGGAGGTGGAAGGACGTCCCAAGGCAGCCTAAAACTAACCCTAGGTCGTACAAGTATCATGGGCCCAAGTGGAGGTGGTGCAACACCTTTGGACTTGTTGTTTGACTCGGATTCTGCTGCAGCGTTAGATTGTTTCATCGATATCTCAATGCTCTGCACGAATTTGAAGGTGATTCCAATTGGGTTGGAAAGAGCACGAAATCTACTTTCCAACAAAAAATCACCCAATTCAGAGTCCGTATGAAAAAGTTGTTGACGTTTTGAGTCAGGTATGTCTGTGCAGTCCGAATCTGAATCCAGAACGTGAGAGACTTGGACTCTATCTTCTCTTGGCTCAAAAGTGACATGAGAGGACTTATTGAACAGCACATAAACTTCCCTTTTCCCTTATCTTCATATGTGGGTTGTACAAATGTCCCATACACCTGCAATTAGACAAAACACAAAAGTGTGTGAAGTATTTTTGTTCTGGATAACATAAATAGATTATTGAATAGTTTGCACTAGAAATCACCTGACAAATATGCATCTATGCAATATTTTTCATCGTATCCAAGGTAGTCATGTCCTGTAACATCCCAAATTTTCAATTTGGAATGTTATACATAGATCATCCATGCATATCATGTTTTATTGCATTCCAGTTCTGCAATCCTCGAAATCCTAAGCAACTCAAGGACCCACGGAGAGAGTTGGGGATTTTTCTGTTTTCATATTTGATTTTTATCAAATAATGAAACGAGGATTTTGATTTTAATAATTTTTCTCTCCGAAGTATTTCATATTAAGTCAAATGAGTGGAGATAATATGACTTCTCCGAAATAATTGAAATATTAGCAAAATAATTGAAATCATTTATTGGATTTTATTTTCATTAGAAAAATTGCACATTTTCAAAATTGCACTTTAGGGCCAAGAAAATGTTCACCTCGTCCTAAATATTTTATTTAGGCGGTGAAAATTTGTTTTGGCATTTTTAGATTTTTATTTATTTTCTAGGATTTTTCTTCCATCGGTGGAATTATTTTAAAAAAAAGTTCCCCGCGCCGACTGGGCCGCCTCGCCTCGCCGGATCTCCCGCCGGAGGTAGCCGTCGTGCCCCGCTGCCGGCTTTCTTTCTAAAACCGTTCGGTTTTTTTTGAAAAAACTAGATTTGTTTTTTTCGGATCGCCGGTTTTTCTTGGTTCTTCTAGTTAGCGGACGTTTGTCCGAACGTTCGTTTTAACGAATGGTTCTTCGCCCATTCGATACAACTAATGAACGCTCGTTCGTTAGTCTGCTCGTCAGTTTTCTTTTATCGGATTTAATCCGCGATTTTCTCTGATCGTGATTTCTGATCCGATCTTAGTTTCTGTTTATCTTTTCGCTCGTTAGTCAGAATTAGGCGATTCAAGCGCCTGGAGTTTCGTCTTGAAACCCTCCTTCTGTTTAACCAACTCAAACAAGTTTTCCATACTGTAAAGTTTGACCTAGTTTCAGATTAGTAAACGAAGCTTCTTTCTTTCGCCGTTTGAGTTTCGTTGCTCCGTTTGATTTGATTCTTTTTGCGAACCAGAGTTCTTAATTTGAACTTTCTGGTCAACCTCTTTTATTTGAGTTTTGCTTGTGCATCATAGCTTGTTACTTATGTATGCTATTGTTTGCTTGCGATAGAACACCCGGAGTGCGAAGCGTGCTACTACGAGTCCCTAGGTTTCGCAGATCATCAGCAAGGCAAGTAACACTTTGATCATATCCCATTATCACCCAGTTTTTATGAATTAGTTCCAATCCTCAAACATTGCATGATTAGGATGTCATTAACTTGCGGGTTGGGATGTAGTTGATGAGGTAGAACCTATTACCCTGTTACATTCAAACCCTTGGGAGTTACTCTACGTGTTGCTTATATACTATGCTATGCTATGCTCGTAGACGTGGTTTGAGTTTGAGTGATATCCATGACAGATGTGAGATTGTTAAATTAATGGTTCAACTTAAGGTGGCAACTTAATCAAACAACTGGGTGGATTGAGGCACCTGGAGTACCCAGTGTTGCCTGTATTTTTTGGAAATCGCGGAGTACCCGTGTGATCTTCCTATGGACCGCCACCCAGGCTCCAAGGGAACTGAGATGATTCATGCTAGAAACTTCCATGTGTAGCCACAAGATATTATGGGCTCTAGCATAGTTGAGTAAGTTACGTGAAGCTCATGAAGAGGCAGATCAGCAGGTAGTGGGATGTAGGTTTGGTATGGTCTGTCCGGAGTAGAGAGTTGATGTTTCTGAAAGACTGTGTCTCGGTCATCCGTTTCTCAAACACCCTGTAGTGCGAGAAATCCAACGAAGGAGATTGAGTCTTGTGGGGAAAAGTGCGCAAACCTCTGCAGAGTGTACAATCTAATCATGGTTAGCCGTGTCCCCGGTTATGGACAATTATTGAGTATCTAGTACTTGGGTTATCACATGTATCTCATCATTTTTAATTACTATTGTTGGGTTGTTAATCACTTCAATTGGGATTGAGTTGGAGGAACCTTCTCAATGATGTTTCAACTACCATGATAGTTAAATTAAAATCTATTCCTTTGTTGTAGGGAAAAATTGGCTTTTCGCAAAAACTGTAACCATAGAGCTTTCCACCAGCCATATATGCATATAGTGGTAGCATTATTCTGTTTCTGCTCTACTGTGTTACATTGCCAGCATATTCCATGTGCAGACCCGTTTCGCACTGCAACGTATTATGTTGCAGACTTTTCAGACGAGGAGTAAGGTTCGTTAGGTCGTTGCCGTGCAGCTCAGCTATGCCGTTGGAGTTGATGGACTCACTTTATCTTCCAAGCCTTCCGATGTTATCGCATTAGATGGCCTTAAGCCATATTATTGTAATAAGTTCTCTTTGGAGACTTTTCGATGTAATAAGTGTGCGATTGCTAGTCTGTTATAAATCCTCGAGTACTGTGTGTGTCAGCATTACCGATCGAGGGATGACACTGAAGCACAGAGACTTGACCATCTGAGGTCGGGTCGCTACAAGATGGTATCAGAGCACTCACTGAGTGTAGGACACAACCACTAAGACAAACCCTAGGTCACACTTCTCTTCTCATTTCTGACTCCTCTCCATTATCTACTCTTTAGGATGACGGACATGAAGAACAAGTTTGCACAACCGGATGAAGACACACCTTTTGGACGCCACTTGAAGGAAGTCACTAGGTACTTGAACATTGGAATACCAAGCTTCACCGGGACGTACAACGCCACTTTACCTGAAGAGGAGCGCTGGATGATTCAAGTACAAGTTCCAGGAAGGACGTTCTCGCCAACTTCTAAACCCATAGAATTTTCCTTCGACGCACCAACCTGGAGTTTAGGAAAGAGTATGGCAGCTCACATCACCATGGGACGCATTGGAGAAGTTTACAACAGGGAGCTTAAGGACACTATTTACCAAATATGTGGGCGCCGAGATGAGCAATGGGAAGTAATCAACACCAGGAAGGATAGATCCATTGCAGCTTTCATCCAGGAGTTAAACCAGCACATTCAACGTCAGGAGAACCAGATGTGTGCGGACATGATGGACTTGAAGAAGGCGAAGACTAGGATCATCGAGCTAGAGGAAGAACTCAAGTCTACCCGTGATGGATATGAGGAGGAAATCAAGACACTACTGGAGAAGAATGACGACCTAGTCAAGAAGATCGGAGTATTCATGGGAGGACCAGCACCAATAGCAGAAGAAGAAGAACCCAAGGAAATACGCCCCGAGGACTACATCATCATCGACGACACCGACTCCGACCCTAGTGATGATAACTTTGAAGACGAAACTGGAGCAGACATCATGGAGTCTTCCACGATCAAAATTTCTAGATGACTACCATATATCACTAGTATCCCCGCATGTATATAGTAGTAGTGAGCACTTTTGCGATAGTTCTAGACCGTTGTATGCCCTTGCTTGATTGATTGAGTGAAATGATTGTGTTTGTCTCATGTGCATATGGGTAGTGCCATCTCATTAGACCCCTCTTCTATTCTAATCTCTTCCATCTAAAACCCATCAAATGCCTCCGAGACGTGACACCGGTTTTGCCTTCCCACCGGTGCTCACCCAGTTGATCCAACAGCAGAATACGTTGATGCAATTGCTAGTTCAGAACCAGGGCAACAACAACAACAACAACCCACTGCCGGTGGACAACCTAGCCCGTTTTCTAAAGTTACAGCCGCCGGTGTTTTCCAGTAGCACCGAGCCTATAGTTGCTGATGATTGGTTACGCCGAATTGGAAGGGAGTTGACCACCGCAGGTTGCACAGATGCTGAGAAGGTGCGCTTTGCCGCACATCAATTGGATGGACTAGTAGCCTCATGGTAGGAGAATTACACAACCACTTTTCCTATTGCCAATGTCACTTGGGACCAGTTTCAGCAAGCTTTCCACACCACCCATGTCTCAACTGGAGCTATGCAGATGAAGAAGCAGGAGTTTCACAACCTACGCCAGGGGAACCATATTGTGGCTCAGTACGTGGATGAGTTTACAAGTTATCTCGCTATGCCCCTGATGATGTGGCCACAGATGCAGCGAAACAGGAGAAGTTTATGGAAGGGCTGAATGATGAGATGAGTATGCAGTTGATGGTAGAAACCCTCAACAACTACCAGGAGTTGGTAGATAAAGCTCTTATGATTGAAGGGAAGCAACAGCAGATTGAGAGCCGCAAGAGGAAGTATGGACAAGGGAAGTATAACTCAGGAGCTCAGCAGAAACCTCGCCTAACCCCGAACTCGGGAGGATTTCTTCATACCCATGGAGGTCACAATCACGCTGGAGGAGGATCACATAACTACAGTAGTGCTAAGAATGGGAATGGGAACGGAGCTAACAACAATCATAACCGCCCCAACCCAGCCACACCCGCCAAAAGGGACTTAAGTCATGTTACGTGTTTTAAGTGCGGGAAGACTGGACAATACGCCACGGAGTGCCCTAAAGGAAAGAATGGAAATGGAAATGGGAGCGCTGGGAAGAAGCCAAATCCATTCAACAAAGGACAAGTGAACCACGTTAACGTGGAGGAGGTTGAAGAGCAGCCGGACGCGGTAATAGGTAAGTTTTTGGTTAAGACATTTACCTCTCTTGTTCTTTTCGATACTGGTGCATCGCATTCATACATATCAAGGGGATTCATGGATAAGTTTAAACTACCAACCCAAACCCTTAGGACCCCTCTTTTAGTAAGTTCACCCGGAGCAGAATATATGGCCAGCCGATGGTTGACCCGATACCCTTAACCATTGGTACACATGTTTTTCCGTATGACCTAATTATCTTGGAGTCACAAGTACTAGATGTGATATTGGGTATGGACTGGATGTCAAAGTTTGGAGGAAACATTGACTGTGTTAGTAAGTCAATTTATCTCACCACCCCGGAAGGAAAAAGGATTAAGTATGTGTCTAGGCATGTGCCTAGGAGGAGTCAAGTGAATGCCCTTATGGGAGTTGTTCAGAAGGAAGTGCCTGTAGTGAAGGATTACCCGGATGTTTTTCCAGAGGAGTTACCAGGCATGCCACTGGACAGAGATATTGAGTTTTTGATAGAGCTGTTACCAGGAACAGGACCAATATCCAAGAGACCCTATCGGATGCCCGCAAATGATCTGGAAGAAATTAAGAAACTAATCAAGGAGTTATTGGAGAAAGGATATATCTGAAGAAGTTCATCACCTTGGGGAGCCCCAGTACTTTTGGTTGAGAAGAAGGATAAATCCCTGAGGATGGTTGTTGATTATCGAGCATTGAATGAAGTGACGATTAAGAACAAGTACCCACTGCCGATGATCAATGATCTGTTTGATCAGTTGCAAGGAGCTAAAGTGTTTTCAAAGATCGATTTGTGATCTGGGTATCATCAGTTGAAGATACGAGAGAAGGACATACCAAAGATGGTGTTCACAACGCGATATGGATTATATGAGTTCACGGTCATGTCGTTTGGACTGACTAACGCCCCTGCCTATTTCATGAGCATGATGAACAAGGTGTTCATGGAGTATTTGGACAAGTTTGTTGTGGTGTTTATTGACGATATTATGGTATACTCGAAGAACGAGGAGGAGCACAAGGAGCATTTGCGCTTAGTTCTCAAGAAACTCAGGGAACACCAGTTGTATGCTAAGTTTAGCAAATGCGAATTTTGGTTGAAGGAAGTCGGGTTCCTTGGACATGTTATATCGGGAGAAGGTATAGCAGTAGACCCCAGCAAAATTCAGTCAGTCACTGAATGGTTGGCACCCGTTTCAGTTAGCGAGATCCGCAATTTTCTTGGACTCGCAGGATACTACCGGAGATTCATCGAGAATTTTTCCAAGATTGCAAAGCCAATGACTGAACTGTTGAAGAAGGATACCAAGTTTAAATGGACAGAAGATTGTGAAGCAAGTTTTGAGGAGTTGAAGAAACGTTTGACTACAACCCTAGTGCTAGTACTGCCAGATATACATAAGGAGTTCCAAGTGTATTGCGACGCCTCTCGCTTAGGACTTGGATGTGTGCTTATGCAGGACGGAAGAGTTGTTTTATATGCCTCACGACAACTAGAACCTCATGAGTTGAATTATGCCACGCATGATTTGGAGCTAGAAGCCGTAGTGCATGCGTTGAAGACTTGGACACATTACCTTATTGGAAACCGTTGTGATGTGTACACGGATCACAAGAGTTTGAAGTACATTTTCACCCAGAAGGAACTGAACCTTCGACAGAGGAGATGGTTGGAGCTTATAAAGGATTATGACATGAAACTAAACTATCATCCAGGAAAGGCCAATGTCATAGCAGACGCTTTTGGAAGGAAGAGTTATGCTAATATCCTTGAAAGTAAGGGACTGCCAAAGGAATTAGCAGAGGACATCATGGAACTTCGATTGGAGATTGTTCCTAGAGGATTTATTGCAACAATGGAGGTCCAGTCAACATTGCTGGACAAGATTCGAGAAGCCCGGAAAGAGGACAAGGAGATTGCTGAGATAAAGGAGAAGATGAGCAAAGGAAAGGCCAAAGGTTTTCGTGAAGATGAGCACTATACCTTATGGTTTGAGGACCGAGTTTATGTGCCCAATAACCAGGAGATCAGGAAGTTAATACTTCAAGAGGCCCATGACTCACCATACTCGATACACCCCGGAAACACCAAGATGTATTTGGATTTGAAGGAACATTTCTGGTGGACTGGTATGAAGAAGGATATTGCCGAGTATGTAGCCATATGTGATGTATGTCGGAGAGTTAAGGCAGAAAATCAGAAGCCAGCAGGATTGTTACAGCCTATGCCGATACCGGAATGGAAGTGGGATAAACTGGGCATGGACTATATCACCGGATTTCCCAGAACCAAAGCAGGATACGATTCCATATGGGTAGTAGTTGATCGCTTAACCAAAGTAGCTCACTTCAACCCAGTGAAAATCACCTATACAAGTGCAAAGTTGGCCAAGATATATATTTCCAGGATCGTATGTCTGCATGGAGTTCCGAGGACCATTGTATCAGATAGAGGAGCACAGTTTACTTCAAAGTTCTGGCATCAGTTACATGAGACTTTGGGAACAAGGTTAGAGTTCAGTACAGCTTTTCACCCGCAGACAGATGGACAGACCGAGAGAGTGAACCAAATTTTGGAGGACATGTTGAGAGCCTGTGCACTAGATTATGGATCTAGTTGGGATGACAATTTGCCATACGCAGAGTTTTCCTACAACAATAGCTATCAAGCCAGTTTGAAGATGGCACCGTTTGAAGCCCTGTATGGACTAAGATGCAGAACACCGTTAATGTGGGACGAGGTAGGAGACCGACAGTTGTTTGGACCAGACTTGATCAAGGAGTCTGAGGAGAAGGTAAAATTGATCCGAGACCGACTGAAGATTGCTCAGTCCAGGCAGAAGAGTTATGTAGACTCAAAACGCAAGGAGGTAACTTACGAAATTAGAGACAGAGCATATCTGCGAGTATCGCCCTTGCGAGGAGTGAAACGTTTTGGAGTTAAAGGAAAGTTAGCCCCTAGATTTGTAGGACCGTATCGCATTTTGGAACGGATGGGAGAAGTTGCCTACAAGTTGGAATTGCCCGAAGGATTGTCAGGAGTTCACGATGTGTTCCATGTTTCACAGCTGAAGAAGTGTCATGCTGAGATGGCGGATATACCATTAAGAGATACAGTACCCTTGGAGGCGATTCAGTTGGACAGTGATTTGACTTATGAGGAGAAACCAGTTAAGATTCTGGAGTTTGCCAGCAGAATCACCCGAAGTAAGGTTATCAAGTTTTGTAAAGTTCAGTGGAGCCACCATACCGAGGACGAAGCCACCTGGGAACGAGTGGATGATCTCCGCAAAGACCACCCGCACCTATTTTCTAGCCAGCCCGAATCTCGAGGGCGAGATTCATCTTAAGGGGGGTAGGTTTGTAACATCCCAAATTTTCAATTTGGAATGTTATACATAGATCATCCATGCATATCATGTTTTATTGCATTCCAGTTCCGCAATCCTCGAAATCCTAAGCAACTCAAGGACCCACGGAGAGAGTTGGGGATTTTTCTGTTTTCATATTTGATTTTTATCAAATAATGAAACGAGGATTTTGATTTTAATAATTTTTCTCTCCGAAGTATTTCATATTAAGTCAAATGAGTGGAGATAATATGACTTCTCCGAAATAATTGAGTAAATAGTTTGGGTAGATAGGTAAATATTTAGAAATTCCATTTAGATTGATTTTATAGGGGGTTTTATTCGGATTTTATTTGGCCATTAGGAGAAAGGATTGCAGCATTTTTCAGAAATTGTTCACTTAGGCTGGGCCAAGGAAAATGTTCACGTCGGGCGGGTCCAGGGAATATTGCTGAGTTTATGGGGGGTGAAGAATGGGGTTTGGCATTGTAGATGGTTTTAGTTTATTTTTCTATGGAGGTTATTCCGTCGGTTGAATTATTTTTTTTTAAAGTTCGCCCGCGGGGGGTTGGTTGCGGAGGCGGGGGGGGGGGGGCCTTAGGCGCTGGCTTAGCCGGCGCGGTTGGCCGGCTGTGAGGGGCCTGCCGGGCTGTTGTGTGGTGGTAGGGGTGTGCCGGGTTGTGGTTCGTTGCTGTTGGTGGCGTCTTCTGTTTTTCTTGCTTTGTTTTTTGGGTGGGTGGTGGTGTGTTGGTGGTGGTTTTGTCGGGGATGTGCGGTCGGGTGTGGCGGGGGGGGGGATGTGTGTGGTGTTTGGGGTTTAGTTTTCGTGGGCTTGTGGGTCACTGGTGTTTTTTGTTTTGTTGTTTGTGGTTTTTGCGCGTCTTTGGCTTTGTTTGGGTTGTTTGTGTGGTGGTGGCTTGGTCCGTTTTTGGGTTTCTGTGTGTGTGGTTTGTTGTGCCGTTGGTGGGTATTGGGGGTTGGTTGTAGGTTTGGGGCGTATCGTGTTTGGGGGTGTTGGGTGGTGGGTGTGTGGGCGGGGGTTGGCGGGTGGGGTGGGTGGGTGGGGTTGGGAGTCTGGGGTTTTGGGGTGCTGTGGCGGCTGTGGAGGCCTTGGGGGAGCGTTGCGGGACTAAGGGTGATCCCGCGGGGCCGCGGACTCGTGGGTTGGTGGTTCTGGTGCTGGGCGGGTGGGGGGTGGCGCCGCCGGCCTTGGGCTTGTTTGTGCGTCGGGGCTGGTGGCGTTCCTCGGCTGAGGGCAGGGAGACCGCCCCGGCCTGCGTGGGTTCGCGGGTGTTGTTGGGCCTGATTGGGGTGAGTGGAGGGGGGGGTAGCCCCGCACGGCCTCGCCGCCCACACACACCGCCCGGCCGCCTGCTGCCGCGCCGCTTCGCCCGCCACCGTAAGGCCGATGGGCGTGGAGTTGGGGCGTTTGCCTGCGGGGTTGGGTCTGTGGGGGGGCGGGAGGCAGGGCTTTGGGGGGGGGTCGGCGCTTGGTTGGGTTGTCGTTGGGTGGCTTTTGGCCGGCGCGTTGTGGGGACGGTGGGTGGCTCGGGTGGTTTGGGAGTTGTGGTTGGGGGGGTGGTTTGTGTTGGTTTGTGGGTTGACGTTTGGCTTTTGGGTGAGGCGGTTGAGGGTGCGGCTGGGGGTGTTGCGGGGGTTGGCTGTTGGGGGGGGGGGGAGGGCTTGGCCGCCGAGGGTGCCGTGTGGGTGGCGGGCCGTCAGCTGCGGCCGCGGCCGAGGCCGCGCCGCAAGTCCGCCGCCGCCGCTGCGCCCGCCTCCGCCTCGCCGGATCTCCTGCCGGAGGTAGCCGCTGCGCACCGCCGCCGGTTTTCTTTCTAAAACCGTTTGGTTTTTTTGAAAACCCTAGATTCGTTTTTTTCGGATCGCCGGTTTTTCTTGGTTCTTCTAGTTAGCGGACGTTCGTCCGAACGTTCGTTTTAACGAATGGTTCTTCGCCCGTTAGATACAACTAAAGAACGCTCGTTCGTCAGTCTGCTCGTCAGTTTTCTTTTATCGGATTTAATCCGTGATTTTCTCTGATCGTGATTTCTGATCCGATCTTAGTTTTTGTTTATCTTTTCGCTCGTTAGTCAGAATCAGGCGATTCAAGCGCCTGGAGTTTCGTCTCGAAACCCTCTTTCTGTTTAACCAACTCAAACAAGTTTTCCCTACTGTAAAATTTGACCTAGTTTCAGATTAGTAAACGAAGCTTCTTTCTTTCGCCGTTTGAGTTTCGTTGCTCCGTTTGATTCGATTCTTTTTGTGAACCAGAGTTCTTAATTTGAACTTTCTGGTCAACCTCTTTTATTTGAGTTTTGCTTGTGCATCGTAGCTTGTTACTTATGTATGCTATTGTTTGCTTGCGATAAAACACCCGAAGTGCGAAGCGTGCTACTACGAGTCCCTAGGTTTCGCAGATCGTCAGCAAGGCAAGTAACACTTTGATCATATCCCATTATCACCCAGTTTTTATGCATTAGTTCCAATCCTCAAACATTGCATGATTAGGATGTCATTAACTTGCGGGCTAGGAAGTAGTTGATGAGGTAGAACCTATTGCCCTATTACATTCAAACCCTTGGGAGTTACTCTACGCGTTGCTTATATACTATGCTATGTTATGCATGTAGACGTGGTTTGGGTTTGAGTGATATCCATGACAGATGTGAGATTGTTAAATTAATGGTTCAACTTAAGGTGGCAACTTAATCAAACAACTGGGTGGATTGAGGCACCTGGAATACCCAGTGTTGCCGGTATTTTTTGGAAATCTCGGAGTACCCATGTGATCTTCCTATGGACCGCCACCCAGGCTCAAAGGGAACTGAGATGATTCATGCTAGAAACTTCTGTGTGCAGCCACAAGCTATTATGGGCTCTAGCATAGTTTAGTAAGTTACGTGAAGCTGAAGAGGCAGATCAACAGGTAGTGGGATGTAGGTTTGGTATGGTCTGTCCGGAGTAGAGAGTTGATGTTTCTGAAAGACTGTGTCTCGGTCATCCGTTTCTCAAACACCCTGTAGTGCGAGAAATCCAACGGAGGAGATCGAGTGTTGTGGGGAAAAGTGCGCAAACCTCTGCAGAGTGTACAATCTAATCATGGTTAGCCGTGTCCCCGGTTATGGACAATTCTTGAGTATCTAGTACTTGGGTTATCACATGTATCTCATCATGTTTAATTAACATTGTTGGGTTGTTAATCACATTAATTGGGATTGAGTTGGAGGAACCTTCTCAATGATGTTTCAACTACCATGATAGTTAAATTAAAATCTATTCCTTTGTTGTAGGGAAAAATTGGCTTTTCGCAAAAACTGTAACCATAGAGCTTTCCACCAGCCATATATGCATATAGTGATAGCATTATTCTGTTTATGCTCTACTGTGTTACATTGCCAACATATTCCATGTGTTGACCCGTTTCGGGCTGCAACGTATTATGTTGCACACTTTTCAGACGAGGAATAGGTTCGTTAGGTCGTTGCCGTGCAGCTCAGCTATGCCGTTGGAGTTGATGGACTCACTTTATCTTCCAAGCCTTCCGCTGTTATCGCATTAGATGGCCTTAAGCCATATTATTGTAATAAGTTCTCTTTGGAGACTTTTCGATGTAATAAGTGTGTGATTGCTACTCTGTTATAAATCCTCGAGTACTGTGTGTGTCAGCATTACCGATCCAGGGATGACACTGAAGCACGGAGACTTGACCATCTGAGGTCGGGTCGCTACATGTCCTCATCATCCTCCCCTTCTTGAAAAACAAAGCCGTCCTCGGCGTTGCTTAATCTGAAATGTGGCTAACAAAAGAGACAAGGTGTACATGTTGTATATGTATATGTCATCCATTTTTTACTTCCCTTGATTTTTGCACATATGACACTTGTATAAATGAGTAACTTTCATAGTTCATAAAATCTAAAGCCAAAAAATTATCACAAGAAGTAGAAGGCATGAAAATATTGCAACTCAGTTTGCACATATAAGTGAAGCTCTTATTCATTTCAAAAGATTGACAATGTTCATCATTAAACCATCCCAACATTGGTGAATAAACCTCAATTGAATCAAATTTACATGCTACAACATGCTTAAATAAGTAGACATGCAATAAGTCATTGGACATTGAATCATCACCAAGATTAGAGGTCATATCAAAATGATTAAACATCGGTTCTTTTGCATCATCAGTTAATTCAATGGGTGCACTCAAAATTGTTGGTAATTCAGTTATTTGATCACATGACGCATTCATGATACTAACAAGATTCTCTAAAATAGGTGGTGTGCTCAAATCAACAGGTAACTCAACACATGATGCATTCAAGTTAACTAGGCATTCATCATTCTCATGTGAAGTTATATCATCAATACCTTTATTGTTACCTTGTCGCAAAGACGTAGCTGATGTAGGTACGGACGTTCACAATGTACCATACTCTTGAGATGATGTCGCACTCACAATCTGAGGTGAGGCTGCTCTAGTAGGTGCAACGATGAAGGAACCAACCGGCGGTGGTGAGCATGAACTGGAATAGTAGTTGTTGTAGTCACCCAATGCATCCTCCTATATCTGTCTCTCAAAGGTACAAGCACGAACATACATACCAGTAATGCAACGAGGAGTATACTGAAATCTTGCCTGAATATCATGGTTCAAATCACCAAAAAATCTATTCATTGTATCATCCTCAGATTCTTCTATGTCACAACGATGCATATAAGATTCGAACTCTTGGTAGTAAGCATGAACAGTGTTGTTGCCTTGTTTAAATTGTTCAAATTTGTGAAGCAATTCACGACGATAGTAAGGAGGGAAAAATTGTTGTCTCATTACATATTTCAAATCTTTCCAAGTTGTGGGTTGGTTATCAATGTTTTTCTTACAATGTACACTCCACCAAACAGAAGCAAAACCAGTAAATGCTCTAGTGGTGGCTCGTACTCTCTCAAGTTTAGAAAAATCATGGCGAGTAAAAACTTGTTCTACTTCAAGCTCCCAAGCTAGATAAATAGCAGGATTAAATCTACCCTCAAATGACAGTAAAGAGATAACCTGACCATGTGCATTTGTGTGTTGTCCCAACTCTCGTGATGGTGAAGTTGTGTCCATCGTCCAAGAACTTCTATCTCTAGAACCTGACATGATTAGTAGAAACAAGAAACAAAATTCGAGAATAATGTTCCTATGAACTAGTAGGATGTGGTTGTAAAGTGCTCACAGTAAAGCAAATATCAATATCTTACAAGTTCTTACCATGCGACAGGTGGTGACAGGCAACCAGCGATGTCAAATAACTCCGAAGATTGTGTAAAGCGATTGCCAGGGGAACATATGTATACACGGTGTAGAAATATGTTGCGCTGGGTTGGCTATATTTCGTAGCAAACGATTACAATAATCAATTCAGAGATGCAATGTTGAATAAACACTCAACGACAGTAATGTGCTGATCCTAGGCTAGATTGGACTAGAGACGCGAGCCTAGAACACTAATGAGGTCACGGCGTAGCACAACTAGCATCAATGAAGGATAGTAAGTAGCTCCGGACATCAAGATATAAGTGAAGATCACAACGGCGGTAAAGATAATGATGTGAAATAACAGCCAAGCAGGATATATCAACAACTTTGTCTCCAACTTTCCTCTGGAAAAGTTTGTGCCAATTTTTTGATATTTTTTTTCAAGAATGGTATTGACTCAAGCTTTCAAACGCAAAAGGAATCACTCAATTCCGAGTTGATATGAGGAGTCAAAAATTCGAAAACTGGCGTGAAAAACTGGAATAAGCTGTCTTCGTGCACTTCGGATAGCAAAAAGACTTATTTAGAAGCCGATTTTGAGGTGCCAAATATTGAACTTGCTTTTGCAACTATTTAGATGTGGCTTGTCACTAGCTTTCATTTGAGTACTTGCGGAGCCAAAATGGACTTCGTATGAGGAGTTATGCCTGTTTTACTGAACAGTGCACAAAACAGATTCTAATCTGAATTCAACTACGAGAGTGAGTCTAGATAGATCCGAATTTTGTTTTTTTTTCTTCTCTCTTTTTTTCCTCAGACTTTTTTTCTTTTTCTTTCTTTTTTCTGACTTCTTTACTCTTTTATTTTCTCTCTCTTTTTTTCTCTCTCCCTCTTTCCAAAACAAACTAGATAAGATGCAGATTGGATCAAGCGAAGATGTGAACAATCTCAACTATGATTATGACAATGAACAGTGGGTAGCACGTGGTGGAAATTGACGGATGGGTGGTGGACACCGGAAGGGATAACGATGCAGTGGTGGCGTGACTAATGTGAACAGAACTCGAAACTCTAAACGAACTAGACACTAAGACGAGCAACTCGACACGATGATGCAACCGATAATTCAACTATGCAAGCAATGAAAAGAAAATTTCAAAGGCTCAGACTGGCTTGGACAAAGAATGAATAGATCTAACTTTTTTGTGGCTTTTTCTTAGACAATAGGTAAGAAAATAAATCTAATTTAGGAAAAACTGGAAATTCTCACCGAGCAACCTCAAAACTGATACCACTTGATAGAGGCGAGGGTCCCGATCTTTCAATGAGATGATAACTATCGATTTGGTCAAGTCGACTTTGACGATCCAACTACAAAAGTGCACAACGTTGCGCCTTAACAATCGCTAAACCAATCTCCCGAGGTTACTGACAATGCTGGAAGCACGATCAGCCTGACCACGAAGGTCTATT